>NC_079875.1:31647500-31954166 GCF_029227915.1 Hydractinia symbiolongicarpus | reverse complement strand
CAAAAAAATCAATAGGTATGTATAGCTAGCTTGCTAATATTGTGATGCATCGTTTATCTATAGCTTTAAGGTAGGTTCTCTCTAAAAATCTCTCAAGCTAGCTAGCTATATATTGTACTCCTAGTTTCAGAGTGTCAGTCTAAAGAGGCTTTAATGTGGCTTTTGGGTAGCTTAAAAGCGACTATAGGTACTACACTAATATCAGAAATCAAAAGGTTTTAAGCTAGTTATATCACCTGATTCCTCCGAGTATGTACATACTGACTTTTCCTCTTCTTGTTGTTTTTTTCTTCACCTTTAGCAGAGCCCAATGTTCTTTTCTTATTATAACGTCTTTTTGGTATTACTCTAGGTTTGTAAACCCTGCTACCAGCGCTGGACCTACCATATTCCACAAATTTTGACTTTGGTTTGGGTTTTGGTTTAAGTAATTTTGCAAGAGCATTAATAGAATCTGAAGCCATAGACAAGAGAATTTATTTAAAGTTTACTGCTCGGTTCAACAACTACGCTACCATTATTGTTATTTTGTTGTGTCGTCACTTTACGCGGCTTCAAAGTTAAATGATAATCATTGTACTTTTATGAAATACGATTTAATGATTATCATTATATTTTTTGAGTGACCGTGTTGTAATCCTAAATGCAACGTTAAATTGCGTGTTAGTCAGCATTCCTTGGACAAACATGAATCCTTGACTGTTAAAGATGAGTTCTATGATGTTCCTTTGAGCAGTTTAGATGGTCTTCCTGTTGCCCCATCTCTCTGGAAATCATTTTAACAGATTGATTTTCTGAATTAAAAAAAGAAGTAAACAGAGTGAATTTAATTAGGGCTTTGACCATGGGCATTATATTTCTCATCTTCTGAAGAAAAAAATATTCAGTTATCCTGAAAATTTGGTATATTATTGGCAGCAAAACCATAATTAAGTGTTAAGCTTAAGCTAAATTTGTATACATTTCCTTTTCTAAATTTTTCATAAAAAAAAGTTTACCTCCTTTTTTAAATTCTTAAAGCTTTGTAATAAAAGAAGAATTAACCAAACTGTAAACTCGTGTATTCTCCAAAAAAACCAAGCATTAAGCAAGAACATTTTGTTTATAGGGGTTTGACTTGCTTATTCAATTAAGTAAGTCCTATTGTTTTCTTGATAATGAAATTTGCCTCCTTTCTCCTCCTCTAATCTTAGACCAGTTTTTTGTTAAAAATATCATTGTCCATAAAAAAATTAAAAGCCTAAAGTAAATTTAAAATAGGTTCTTACTAACCTTACTACTTCTTACACTGTCCTTATTAATAACCTCGCTCGTTTCGTCTTTAATTCTTCACAAAAAGACAAAAAAAATTATAAACTGGTTAGCCTAGAGAGCTAGCTAAGCTATATAGCTACATTGAAAAATTATAGGAAATCTAATTATAAACTGGTTAGCTAGCTAGCTATATTGAAAAATTGAGTTAACTGTAGTTAAAAATAGTTTACTTACTAAAAAACTGCTGTTAAAATGTATATATATATATAGCTATATATCTAAGAGCCTTGCACGTCTTTCTGCCTGCACCTTTAACTTTAAACTTTTAGTCTTTAAACAACTAATTGTCTTTTTTAAATTTCTTTAACGCTTAAACTGAAATAAAGAACGCGTTACAACATAATAAATAATGTTTTTCTTTTATATTTGCAAATGTATATAGCAAGCAACCTACTTCCTTCGTTCGCCTACATGAAATTACGAAAAATTTCGGCTGGTTTGGTCGTCAAGGGAAACTTGGATATTCCGACAAATAGAATTACTTTATTTTGATCACGTGAGTTTGTCCAGCAAATGAAATTGTTTTATGTTGATCACATGATTTAAAATGTAAACAAACAAAATCTTGCGGCTTTTCTAGACAAAAAAGACGTACACATTTTTTTTTTATATAAGAATATGCTTTATAAGAATATCAGGTTGAGATCTTAGATTAAGAACAATAGGTAATTTGTTTAGAACAATAGAAAATTAGGATTAATGGTCAGCTTTGTTAGAATTTTCGTTATTATTGTAAAAAAACATGTGCTTAAACAAATGCTTAAAAAGGACAGCCATCTTTTTTGCAAACACAATTTCCGTTACTTTGTGCTAGAACTTCATTTAACAAACCACACAAAACTCGCGGCTTTTCACGACAAAGAAGACATATTTTTTTCGGCAACATCAAAGATTTTTTTCGGCAACATCAAAGGAAAATGACGATATCAACTTTGCCTGTCACAGACACACAGACACACTTAGCGTATTATTATATAGATATAGTCAATTTTAAAATGTTATAGCCCGGAAGATAATGTCAGTTATTTGAAACCTTTTAGTGCGATACAATGTTTAAACAATCGAAAAAAAAATTTGACGGATTTTCTTAAATGATTTTTTTATATCAACACGTAATTGTTAACATGGAAAAAAATTTAAGTGGCATTAAAATATTATAAAGATTTAGCTATGTAACATCATTTAACAAAAATGTGGCGTCTCTATTTACTTTGCATAACCCACTAAACTTTTTGCTATCGCAGGAACTCAAATTGTTTTTGATTTAAAGGAAACTCCCGCTTAGTAAGTTATTCACCTCAGCTTTTCTCTCATTGCTAAAAAGGAGAAAATTTCAAAAAAAAAACATCTAAAATAATACAAATGATATCAGCATTCACAAAATGATAAAAGTGTTGAAGATGACATAACTCACAAGCAAAGAGAGATGTGCAATATATATAACTCAATATACGATAGAGGTTTTAACATACTACTGATGTAAGTACAATGTATATAGTCACGTCACGTGATCCAAGGTTGGCATTATAGATTTCAAAGTCAATTACAGTTCTTAATTCAATTAGCAATTTCTTAAAAAAGTATCACCTTAAACTCGGGAAAAATTTAAAAAGGTAGCTAACTAGTTACTTTCACATTTTATGAGTTAAGTGAGATAGTGAAAAAATATTACATGGATATAGGTTTTTACTTTCTGATTAATAGAATAAGCTCGCCGTGTCTACCATGTTGATTTTTTTAAAGACAGTGATTGTTTTCGTAGGTAAAACGCATTTATTTGATAAAGAAAGACGTCGACAACCCCAGCAAAAGCCGATAGGTTATTCTTTTGCCCGTATATGAACGTAAATACTAGATAGTACGTAGTTAAGTATAAATATATATGTAAATAACACAAAGAAAAAGAAAATATAGTCATACAGTCGACGTTCGTTATCTCGATCTTTCCGTATCTCGAAAGAATTTCATCGGTCCCTTCGGCATTTCAACCGTCCGTAGGCTGAAACACGTCCAGTATCTCGACTACCCGCCGAATTTGTAAAATTTTCTCTTCGTTTACTCATCATGCATCATGGCAGAAAGCGTAAGATCGAGGTAAAAAGCAATGTAGCATTTTGAATTTTTTCATATGTTTAACTACATATAGCATGAGAATAGTAATAATTGACTCTTCTGATTAATAGTCCATCCTTAACCAGGTTTAAAAATTTATATGATGTTTCTAATGTGTGCATGGTTTTGGCAAACTTTCCTTATCTCGACCTTTTCCACGACCGTCGCTCCTTATCTCGACTATCCACTATCTCGAACTTTCGTTATCTCGACCTTTTTCACCAGTCTCGTGGAAGGTCGAGATAACGAGCATCCACTGTATATGTATAGCCTACCTAACAGAATAAAATAGATCAATTTCATATATAAATTAATTAGCATAATTATCAAAGCAAAGTGAATCTTGTTGCCCATTCACGTTATAAAGCCTCATCATCTATATCATCCGATCAATATCTCAACAACACATTTATTTACTAAATGTCCTGCAAGGAATGTCTAGTGTCACAACAGCAACACACTCGATTTTGTTGTTTAATTTACACTTGCAAAGACCAAAGTGGTGCAGGTTAATTGTCTGCTGACCACAAATTATAGGTTTTGAACCATATTAGGCGGGTCTTTTTAGTTGCTAAAAGACCTAAAGAGCGATAGAAAATTGCGTGAAACGACTTCTAGCCATATCTGACGCTTTATATCGCCCGCTATCGGATTTAAGCATCAAATTGTGAGCGTCCATATCAAAAACCTTTCACAACTAATATCAAGCCATCTAGACAACAACAAGCGTCTACTAAAGAGAGAGACGCAGAAGATTTATTTTAACAAACTATCGCTGTAGTAGAACAAACGAAATTAGAACCACGGAAGCGCGACATTGCTAATCAAGAAATATAAGCAAACATCAAATGAATGGATGTAAAAATACGAATGCAAGAAACCAAATTTTGATACCAGTTGATAACAAATCTATCAACAAAATGGTAACAAATACGCATAGCAACAATACCGGGGATCTGCGAATCACTATTACACTTCAAGCGTCTCTTTAAGCACATGAATTTAGAAAATGACATATTGTTTTATTTGTAATTACTTGTAGGTTTGACAAGAACAGTATACATATTCATCTCTATTTCTCCGACCATTGTTTCCGTTATATTTTCCAAGATCGAAAAGAGAAAAACAATACCGAGCATCACAAAAAGCCGTAAGTGCTCTGCTATAAAACCATTATACATACAGCTTTTAGCTTGGGAAAATCAAGTTAAAGTTTGGTCCATTTATTTCTTCTAGGACATGTGGAAAGTCCCAAATTTCATAAAAATCTTAGAAATCAACAACCACACTGGCATTTTGGTGGGCTAATATATCATCATGTTGCCTACAATATATTAACAAAACGAAATTCGCAACTTATAGATTGTTGAGGGTTTCTTTCCTTTGCTTGTTTTTTCAGATCTTTCCTGGAGCTAAATTTAATAGAAGATGAAAACCTTTTCCTTGCCTCATTAATTCTTTTTTTCAAAAACGAACTAGTAAAAGCAAAAAATAAGAATTAAGTTCACATAAAAGAAGCGACACTTTCTGTTTCTAATGAGAATGACAACTTACATTTAAAACATTCCGCCCGCTCCTTATCTCTACTTTTCTAACGGTCTTTAGCGCTCCTTATCTCTACTTTTCAAACGCTTTTTAGCGCTCCTTATCTCTACTTCAAGTAAGAATTTTAATAAATAGATGAAATGATTTCGACCATTACCAGTCGATGATAGCTTTTGCTGTAAACAGGAAACCTACGGATCGAATTGAAAGAAGCGAGAAAATAATGTTGTAATCTTGTGTTATTTTTTAAATTTTTAAAAGGTTTTTAAAAAAAGAAAACAAAATCCCAACCTATTAACTGTAACTGTATTGCATGATCAGGAAGATGAGTTTAATGTTTATGTAAAATTGTCATAAACGCGTTTTTGTGCTAAGTAAAATGATCTAATTAAATATCTTCAACATTAACGATTGCAATTCGGATGCGCTATGAGACCAATTTTTCTGTGTTTTGTATTAAACTGCTTATATGGCAATTTAGGTCAAAAAAAAAAAAATTAGCAACAAGGAAATTTACTTACATTATTTTCTTTGCATGCTTTGCAGCACGACTGCTTCCAGCAACAAACAGACTAGGTTTTGCGCTATAATAAAGAGAAATAGTAAGCTTTTTAATCTCATTGCAAACTAAACTTCATACCACTAGAAAAGCATTAATTTAACATCTTCGAAATTATATCATTGAGCGTAAAATATGGAATTTTTTTGTTTTTGTTCTGTTTGCTGTTCAGTATTTAAAATACTATATTGTTCATTGTATTTTAGAGAATGGGGAATTTTTGAAGGATTGTAGCTACGTGCATAAAGAGAGGACAAGAACAGCACTGTACTATTATTTTGTTATTTCTTCGTCACTATTAACTCTACAAACTGTGCTGTATTGTACTCTCATCTTTAAGCATTCCCAGGGTACACATTAAACAGTGAACAAAATAACAATAAGGATGCAATGTTCATTCGATATTACCCAAGGGCTCAACTTGACAACTTTGATATTTCTATATCAGTCTTTTAATACGTTTCAAGACACTGATTAAAGTTTTTCTCCTATTTTCATTCAAATTAAAAAAAAACAGTGCTTACTTGTCGCCGCTGGATTTGGAGGCCAGCAACACCATTGTGCTCCTCCAAACCCCCCCCCCACACTGTTCACCTCAGCGTATAACTAAAAAAACTGAAAAAACAAATTTCTTGCATTATACATATTTTTGTCTAAAATTTCTTGGATTTGGATAAAATTGGCAAGTTTTAACAAATTGATTTTATAAACCTGCTTATACATTCTAATACACTAGTTTTCATGAATAGTGATTTACTTCATGAATTTTTATGAACCATTGGACTCCTAAATTCCCGGTTCCATTTTTTGACCAGGTGTGATGATGCCATTACAAAAAACACAGATAACATCTTTTTATTTACGAAATAAATACCTGTAAAAAGCTACTCGTGACACCGGGATGAACGCTTCAAATACACAGATAATACTCTGGTCAATAAGTTTTATTTATTATTTATAAAAAATTTAAACACAGGAAAAACGGTCTCAGGGGCGGATCTAGGGTTAGGCAGCCTAGGCAATTACCTAAGCCTAATTTTGTGGCCTAGAAAAAAAAATCTATAAATTTAGAATAATCTATAAAAAAAGAATTATTTTTGTAAATTGGTTTTGGCTTTCGGCGTGGATTTGGCATCCGCCGATTTCGACTTTATGACGATGCGGCGTTTTATGAATTTGTTCATCATTGATATATTACTTAAAAGCAAACCCGAGGCAAAAGTGTCGATTCGCCTAAAACGTCCGCAGGTTTTACAGTTCCGAATGAATGAAAATCACAGGTGGAAGAACAAACGCCTAAAACGTCCGCGGGTTTTCAAGTTTCAATGAATGAAATTCCCAAAAACGTCCGTGGGTTTTTAAGTTAAAACGTCTAAAACGTCGGTGGGTTTTTAAGTTAAAACGTCTAAAACGTCCGTGGGTTTTTAAGTTAAAACGCCTACAACGTCCGTGGGTTTTTAGGTTAAAACGTCTAAAACGTCGGTGGGTTTTAAGTTTATACGTATAAAACCACCACGGCTATGGTTGCATGGACGACAAGTGGATGCTTCTTTATCAACATGATTTAGCTGGGTCAGGTCTAATTGCAGGAAGCACTTCAAGTGGCTAGAATATATCAAAGCAATTGTATGCTAGCTAAGTTAAATGAAAAAGTTTTAAATTTGGAAACCCTTTCAGCTATTAAAAGAATTGGAAATGCTGGAGGGACGTGTGCCATGTTGTTGTCTCAAACCAAACCTTCATCCTGCCTCTGCAAGAGACAATAAATTCATTGCTTTAAAGTAAGTAATACTTGAAATATTTTATTTTAGCTGCTCCTGAAATCTAGCCACTTTTGTGTCAAGAAACATTCTTAAGAGTGGTAAACCACCAGATGTTCTTACAAAACGTGTGATTTAAATCTTTTTCTTATCAAAACAAAAGGTTTTAACTTGACCTCGATCAAATGCATTCTTTGTTTATAAAAGCCTAATGCTAAACGAGATAACTGAGGCAATATATGTAAACACTGTCTTGGCAGTCGAAAGATGTTTCAAGTTGTATGTTAAGAAGTTTTGTATAGAGTAATGCTAGCTACAGCTGCATGTATATTAGTTGGAATTTTGTTAGATTTTTTGTTTATAGTCTTGAGGGCTTCGTGTATCTTTTTCATAACTGCAAAAGTGTAAGCTAAATGTAAATAGGTCTACAGATCTCCTTTTCCTGGGGATCTACAGATAGGTAATATTCAAATGTTGTCAGTCCCTGAAATCATAAGCACTCGGATATGTGCTCCTTAAGCAGGTAGACGACAAAAAGTTCAAAATACTTTGTGTTCTCTAAAAAATCGATGTTTACAGTATGAGATATACTTAAATGTAAAATGATTCTACCTCGTCCCAATGCCAAATTTATGTTTAGCATATACTTTTCGATTGTAAGTGTTCCTAAGAACTAAGGAATGTTGGAACTTTTAAACAGTAAATTTTATATGCAACATCCCACTGCTCATTTTAAAAACTTTTAGGAACACGAGGAGCTCCTTAACTTTCCCATGCTGCTTGTAATTCTGATAAAATTGCTAAAAACAAAAGAATGAAGCAATACCTAATCTAAGAATAGTCCAAGTTTGTTTTATAATATTTCTTCTCTTCTGTTGAACGTATATTTTTGTTTTAGGATAAGATATAATGATGTCAGCTTGGTACCTGTGTTGAATATTCTACTGACAACGAAAATCATCATCAATTAAAAAGCACATGAGATTTGTTATGAATCCTTATAATATTGGAAAACTGTAAACAAAGGATATATAACTATATATCAAATGGATGGATATGATATCAAAATGACTTGTACTGATAGAAATGATTTTCACGTAAAACGATACAGATCGCAACAAGAAGAATATGTATTTGTGATGGCGAGTAGCAATCAGAAGGGCCAGCAAGAAATTTATCATAATTTAATCTATCCAGGTATATCGACCTGGTAACTCTTGTTGCGTACTGTTATGCAAAAGTTCTACTCTTAATAAACCCAGAGTTAAACAGGCATTGGATGTTTTCATTTCCATCGGATCCAAGTTTGAGAAAACAATGGGTAAGCATCATTTCAAGATATCGTAGAAGGGGAGGTGTGATGTGTTCACAGTAAACAAGAACACAAAAGTTCTGGAAGTCCACTTTGAAGTACACTGTGTAAAATTAGGTTTTGGTTGTGAACGGAAAACATTAATCAATGGCTCTGTGCCATATATATTTACGTTCAAACAAAATAATACAACACAAAAAAGGAAAAGTCTGAAAAAAGAGCACTTCCAGTAGTAGTCGAAGCAGATTCTGAAAGCACATATGAAAGTTCTTCATCTGATTCTGCTGAGATCACTGAAGAACAACCTGGTTTTTTTCACTCCTGATGAATTAGAAACTATCAAAACTGAGAATTCAATGTTGTAAGAAAAACTAATTGATGATACTATAAACGACTTTAAGCTAGGTGTGTGTAATGTTAATTTAATTTACCCTTTTGGGTTTAATACAGAATTTACATCAAACTCATTGGGTTGTGTTTCGTTTTGTTTTGATTTATTTGAAGTATTTAATTAATATTAGTAACAACCTTGATGTTATGTTCTAATGGTAGTTGTTTTGTGTGACAATGTAGATGGAACAAGAAAGCTAGCATATTTAATGTTGTTTTTTCTTTTTCGTGCACTGTTAATACAATGAGTAAAATCAACCCGTTTGTCAACCCTAAGCATACCTTCTTGCAGTTTTAATATTCTTGGATTTATGTTACACAAACTATAATTAATTTTAGGATCATATAACGTTAGATGGATACCTTTTTGTCAGCATTACATTTTACAGGGCTGACCATAACTAAGTCTTTAAAAATTCTGTTTTTACTTGGGGCAAATGTAGTTGTTGATGTGAAAATACTATCAGCAGATATGAATAGTTCATCCCTAAACTTTCTGCCACGCTTCAAAGTTTTAATAATTGCCACACTGTGCTGTTTACCACTATTTTGCCGATGCTTTTAAATTTCTTTTATCGTAAACGGTGGCATTCCCTCCATGTTTTCCCTTACGCTTTTTCTTTAATTTCATCGAAAACAAATTCTACATTTTCCGTAATTTTATTAAGCAAAACTTTCTCGGTATCCACGCCAAATATGCATCCTTTGTGCGTATTATCGAAGAAAGAAAGCCGTGAATCTGGTCACTTTACAGTTGTCAATGTCCGTCTGTTCTTCTTCACGCCAACATTTTCTTGATTATTTGCGCCGATGAGGTATATAAAACGAAAATTGCATCAATTAATATTAATGATAGTTAAAGTTTGCGATGCTTTCCAAGCGACCGAAGACCGAAGCTTGATCGAGGATGCAACACCGGCATTTATACCATTCTCATGCGCATACGCATAACCCGAAAAGTCGGGTTACATTGTAGTGTAGAATCTAAAAACAAACTTCGTTCCCCACTTATCGCAGAACGTCGGAAACAGAGCTTCTTTTCACATCTTCCTAACAATAATTGGAACAGAAAAAACAGAACTCGATACACGTATCCAACAGCTGGTGGAAGATACACTTCAATGTCACCAAGAGCACACATTGGCAGCTGCTCGTTTCTTAGACAGCCAACAGTCAAAGATTGATAAAGCATTGGAATCTCAAAAGAAATTGGCCAGCGTCAATCTAAAAGGGAAAGGAAATCAACACCAATTTAACTTTTGCCAAAACGTTATGGACAAATTTGATAAGGCAGTGGACAGTTTGGCAGATAAGAACATCTCATTAAGTTGGCAGACAGAGAAGATTGAGCAACGGTAATGAATATTTAAGTGACGACCTAGCGTCTGATTCAGAAGACGAAAAACTTATAAATCGAGCAGTCCGTTCAGCCAATGCTAAAAGCGAAAAGCGCCGAAAATTAAAGCAACGCACTTTACCCCAACGAATGAACTTTGATCGTAGTAGACCAGCATCCCAATTTCAAACGTACTTTGACCCAAGGTACTCTGGAACAAGAGAAAGTCCTCGCCTAAGCGAAAACATTGTATGCTGTGGCTGTGGTAGACTGGGTCATTATTCCGCACATTGTCCTTTTTCACGAAGCAAGAATACGATGGTACAACAAGTCACTCATAACGAATTGAAAAAACACAAACAATTTTAGTTTTCGAATCTACTTTTTGAGTTTAACACTTTTATAATTTAATGTCATTCTTTGCGTTTTTACTTGTTTTAGATCATTCTGTAGTGGGAAAATTTCAACAAAATTTGGATGAGCTTGATACGTCACCTTTCGTTTTAAGTATGATAGAGCATGGCTATCGCCTACCTTTTAACCTTCAACCGCCATCGTTTGCCGCTAAGAACAATGCCTTGAGTCTAAAACATAAAGAGTTTGTAGCGCATAATATTAAGCAACTTTTAAAAGACGGTTGTATCAAAGAGGTTTTTAACGTTCCATATTGTTGCAACCCGCTTACAGTAGCAGAAGGAAATAAATTACGATTGGTTTTAGATTTAAGACATGTGAACGATTACTTAACTTTCCCAAAATTTAAATACGAAGATTTAAAAATCGTATCACAGCGTCTTGAAACTGATTATTACTTCTCAACGGTTGATTAAAAACATGGCTACCATCACATTCCAATTCATGAGCATGATCGAAAGTATTTGGGATTTTCCTGGACTTTTCCAGATAACACAGTTTTCTCGTTTTACCATTCGGTCTGGCTAGCGCTTGTTACGCGTTTACAAAGCTGACAAGACCTTTGTTAACAAAATGGCAAAAAGACGGTATAAGATCTACTATGTATTTAGATGATGGTATTTTTGGTTCAAAATTATGAGAGACAACAAAAAAGCTGGATTATTCAAAACGATTTAGCAAGAGCAGGACTCACCATTAATCTAGAAAATCAACGTTTGAGCCTCGTGAAATTGGAAAATGGCTCGGCTTTAACATCGTTACTCGCACTAGCAAATTTTACGTTTCATCTGAAAAATTAAGTAAACTTTTCTCACTTGTGAAATTAGCATTAAACAGCGATCGTATAAGCGCAAAATTTATCTCAAGAATTGCAGGACGAATTATCTCAATGACTTTAGCTTTTATGGCCCTTTAACAAGACTTTTTACAAGTCACATGTACCGCTTTATACAATTTCGTTCAACTTGGCAAAAATTCGAAACTTTGGACGAGATTTTTTACTGCGGAAGAAAGACATACAAGTTCTACTTACAGGGAACTTTTAGCTGTTAAACCTATTCTGCAAGCGGTAGGCCCACGTGTAAAAAATGAATCAGTTCAATAGTTTTCCGATAATGGTAATGTCACTCGAATAATAGAAGTAGGCAGCAGGAGACCACATTTACAAAAACTCGCTTTAGAAATCTTTGATGCTTCAATGAGTTATAATATCAAATTACAATCGTCGTGGATCCCGAGGGAGGCAAAGAATAAAGCAGATTTTTTATCAAAAATAATTGACTCCGACAGCTGGGATTGATTACGAATCATTTAATTACATTTAACAGAGGTTTGGCATTTTTACAGTCAATCGTTTCGCCGATGACAAAAATAAGAAAATTTACACTTTTAAATCAAAATATTTTTGTCCGAATTCGCGTGGTGTTAACGCGTTCACTTACAATTGTTTCGGTGATTTTAATTCGTTGTATCTTTTACGAAATCGTAAAAATAGATTCCGTTCGGAGTTAATATGGCAATCATCATATTTCTGGCCATTGTTAACTCCGAACGGAATCTATTTTTACGAATTCGTAAAAGATTACTTGTTATTAGATCTTTATTTTTATAATTATACCGCCAGTAAAACCGTATTTGAAGTTTAAATCTTTGGCTTTGTTAGTGGAATTTATTACAGATTAAAAAATCAACTTTTGTTATTTTCTCTGTAACAAAATTGACACAAGGACAACTGCCGCACGGGTGAAAAATGCCTCGGACGGGCGTATGTGAATAACCGCCGGACGGGCGTATGTCTTAAATCGCCGAACGAGCGTGTGCATTAAATTAGCCAGAACCACTAAAGGTTAGGTTTTCTAAAAACTCATATATAGGAGGCTTATTTAGATTAACAGATCACATCAGTGTTGGTATTTGGGAAAAACTAGACGCGATACAAAACACTGCATTTAAGTCGAAAGCAGCAACTTACGCGAAGGAAACTATTATTAAATACAAAAGAGCTTGGCAAAAGCGGGTAGATTGGAGATCTAAATATACAGAAGTCAACCGTTGTCCTGCCGACCCATTTTTCGTATGTATTTATTTTAACGACTTGGTTATAGAAGGCTGTTCAATAAGTACAATAATTTCAGCACTTTGTGGAATACGCTGGGGACACATTAATGTAGGCTTTTCGTCGCCAACAGACCACTCAATTGTTAAATTAGCCTTTGCAGGCGCAAAACGATTAGTCGGTAAAACGTGCAATAAGAAAGAGCCGTTCACAGTGGACATAATTAAAGAGATAATTGCATATTATGGAGAAAGTTCAAACTTATGCACATGAGGTTTATAGTGTTACGCGTGTTAGGATTTGCCGGATTCTTTTGCATTGGCGAATTATTAGCTTTGAAAGTTAAGGACTTGGAAGATAAACAAGATTCATTTGAAATTATTGTTAAAAAATCTAAAAGAGCTAAGAGCATGTCATATTGTGTACATAGCTCACACTGGTAATTCCACATGTCCAGTAACCTGATTACGAAAGTATCTGTGTATGACTAATTTGAAATTTCAGCCGGATTCTTATTTAATTTGTCGTTTGGCGAAAACAAAGACAGGCCACATTGTATTAGGGCACCTTTCTATATCCTACGAAAGCGCAAGAAAAACATTTCACGAACATTTGAATACAATTCAAAAAGTACCGGAAAATTTTGGGTTACATTCTTTACGCTCAGGTGGAGCTAGTGCTGCTGCAAATAACAGCGTCACTGACAGAATGATAAGTAAACACGGCAGGTGGTCATCAAGTTCCAGTAGGCACGGGTACATAAAATATGGCAAATCTCAACGACTCTCTATAAGCAAAGATTTAGGATTGTAACAAAAATTGGTCCTCTTTTAACTCTCCTACCAATATAACAAGTAACTCCAATGCTGTTGTTTTTTCTGTTCTAATTTATTGTTAGGAAGATGTGAAAAGAAATCAATTTTACGACTAAAATATGTAGAACCTGAGACGATTTTGTTGACTCTAAATGACAATTATAGTGTATAAATACGAAAAATCGCAAATACATGATTCTCGTCACTAAAATATATAGAACCTCAGACGAGGTTGTCGTCCCTAGATGACAATTATCTTGTATCAATACGAAAAATCGCAAATACATAACACTCGTCTCTTTTAAATGCCTCGTTTATCAACTTTACGACTAAAATATATAGAACCTGGGACGCTGTTGACCCTAAAGTAAAATTATCCTGTATCAATACGAAAAATCGCAAATATATGAGACACTCGTCTCTTTTAAATGCCTCGTTTATCAATTCTACGGCTAAAATATAAAGAATCAGAGACGAGGTTGTCGTGCCAAAATGACGATTATCTTTTATCCATACGAAAAATGGCAAATATACAACACTCGTCTCTTTCAAATGCATCGTTTATCAATTCATCCACTAAAATATATAGAACCTGAGACTAGGTTGTTGACTGTAAATGCCAATTATCTTGTATCCATACAAAAAATCGCAAACACATGACACTCGTCTCCTTTAAATGCCTCGTTTATCAATTTAACCACTAAAATATATAGAACTTGAGACAAAATTGTTGACCGTAAATGACAATTATCTTGTATCCATACGAAAAATCGCAAATATATAACACTCGTCTCTTTTAAATGCTTCGTTTATCAACTTTACTGCCAAAATATAAGAACCTGAGATGAAGTTGTTGACCCTAAAGTACAAATATCCTGTCTCAATACAAAAAATCGCAAATATTTGACACACTCGTTAATTTTAAATGCCTCGTTTATCAATTTTACGGCTAAAATATAGAGAACCTAAGGCGAGGTTGTCATCCCTAAATGAAAATTGTCTTGTATCAATACGAAAACTCGCCAATATATAACACTCCTCTCTTTTAAATGCCTCCTTTATCAACTTCACTGGTAAAATAAGAGAACCTTAAACGAATTTGTTGAGCCTAAAGTACAATCATCTTGTATCAATAAACCTCAGACGAGGTTTTCGTCCCTAAATGACAATTATCTTGTATCAATACGAAAAGTCGCAAATATATAACACTCGTCTCTTCTAAATGCCCCGTTTATCAATTTTACGGCTAATATATAAGAACCTGAAACGAGGTTGTTGACCCTAAAGTACAATTATCCTGTATCAATACGAAAAATCGCAAATGTATGAGACACTCGTCAATTTTAGATTCCTCTTTTATCCATTTTAGGGCTAATATATAAGAACCTGAAACGAGGTTGTTGACACTAAAGTATAATTACCCTGTATCAATAGGAAGAATTGCAAATATATGAGACAGTCGCCAGTTTTAATTGCCTCGTTTGTCAATTTTACGGCTAGAATAAATAGAAACTGAGACGACATTGTCATCCCTAAGTGACAATTGTCTTGTATCAGTACGAAAAATCGCAAGTATATGACACTCGTCTCTTTTAAATGCCTCGTTTGTCAATTTTACGGCTAAAGTATATAGAACCTGAGACGAGGTTGTTTACCCTAAAGTACAATTATCCTGTATCAATACGAGAAATGGGAAATATATGAGACACTCGTCAATTTTAAATTGTTCGTTTATCAACTTTAGGGCTAAAATATAAGAACCTGAAACGAAATTGTTGACCCTAAAGTACAACTATCCTGTATCAATACGGAAAATTGCAAATATATGAGAGACACTCGTCAATTTTAAATGCCTCCTTTATCAATTTTACGACTAAAATATATAGAACCTTGTGCTATATCGGACGACATCTTTTTAATACGTCGATATCCAAATAATATGTAGGTTATCATGGCATAGGGTAGGAGTATAGCAATATATAAACGCACCTCCATTTTTATTCTCCTGTAGACGCAAGGCGGTAATGGCCTCTGGCAATCGTTGTCATCTGGTCCGGTTGTACGATCCGTTTATAGTCTTCCCTGTTGATTGCCAGCTTGTTCACCTCCTGGGTATAGACCTTATGGTTCCTATTTTGAAATAGAACCTGACTCCTGTATATATCAACACCCTCTTCCAGATATTGCCGATAGTCGTCGAAGGTGATAGATTTCTTCGTCACACATCGCTTTACGCCTTTGGCTTTGCGATCACCGCCCTCCGGTGCAAGGCTTTTATATTCGTATGCCTTGGCCCTCAATGTAATGAACTCTGTCATGACCTTCCCACCCAGTTCATCCTTCATCAAGACCACCACTTTCTTGTTTTTTCCTATAGGGAATGGCCTTCTATCATCGGTATTATACGCACTTGTATCGAATCTTTTTTCGACGTCCTGCGCAATATCCTTGTAAAAATCATGTGTCTTGATATGGTAAACGAAGCTGTCTGTATCCATGTAGCATAGCTGCAACTTACTACCATATAGGGGCTGCATATAGTCGTAGTGGAACTCATACATCACCATTTTTGACATGTCCAGGATGGCCCGACCTATATACACGGGCTTGTTCATCTTAATTTCGGTCTTGCCCATCTATACACCTAGGAGGTGCTTGCTAAACCGATTTACACCCTTGAAATTCGGTTTCATCACGAGTTTTGTGACTTCTCCTCGTTTGTGACTAGTTGAATGTTATGGCGGTTTCGAATATTTGCCATGGTCTTGCCAAACACCGAGAGGTTCATCAATTTGTAAAAGTTGGTCTTGGTGTCCCTTGCATCTTCTACCGGGATTAGCAGACTCTCGGAATCTGCATAGATGGCAAAGGGTACCTTGAATTGCTGCTGGCCATCTCCATAGTATTGCCATTTTTTGGCCTTCATTGGCATTGTGATCTTAACGGCGTCGTGATCGATGCAGTACCGATAATGCTTATCCTTCGATTCAGCTGTGGGAAAGCCTTGTAGACAATTTAAGCAAAAATGCATTGGGTTCCTATTTTTCGAGATCTCCTTGCCCAGGAGCCGTGATAGGCTTTTGACGGTAGTATAGTGGTTCTTTTTATCATCCATGGTGTACAATAGAGTCACCACCTTGGTGCTTCCGTTGTGCACCGATCGCCTCAAGATATTGATCTTCTTTCCCGTTATGTATAGGACATTCACCGCAATGTCGGGGTTATTCGCCTGAAATTTGTGTATGCTTTTGATACTTGTTGGGAACTCTATACCTTGCGAATTGTAGAGATCTACGTAGGGTTTCATCTGAGATACTCTATTTGGATTCTTCCCTATCTCCTCATGACGGAGTGATGCTATAATGGTCCATTTGAAACACTCCTCGTGCCCATTCACTAGATTAATGACAGACTTCTTTGAGACTATCCATTTAGATAGTTCGATGTAGGATGAATCCCTTGTCAGGTGTAGCCTGTGAAAGTCTACGTCAAGGTATAGTATTCGACTAATTGTAAAGCCACTTTGGGGTAATGCCGGATTTTTCACATGTGTTTTAATCTGAGCAAACATCCTATCCAGCACGTCATCCACGTCGTTACCCTGAAATACTGAGGCCATATCACTATCACGAAAGACCTTTTTCACCTCGATGTACTTCTCACCATTAGTCCCCTCTATATTTGTTGGTTTTGTTCCACATTATCCAAAGCGACAGCTGTACCTTCGCTGATCCTATATCTTCTACCTGCCCCTCAACTAAAGTTTTCACATTTAGCCTCACCATCCCGATATACCCGTCGACGTCCGCTCCTCCTATATCGGGAATACGAAAACTTCGGAAGGTCTTATGGTGAGCATGCTTATGTTCCTGTGGGGTAAGATCTTGCCCTGGCTGATTGTCGAGATTTTGGATATCTTCGAGATAGTCTTCCTCAGCCTCTTTTTCCACCTCATCATAAAGCGTAGCATCAACTAGCCAGTTGTACCAACATCAGCATCTGAGTTTTCACGATCGAACGATTTTTCAACATTTCCTGCCCCTCAAAAATGTCCATTGCCTCCGGCGTTATATGTCTAACTGGAACCCTCTTGGGTGGCCTCAAAGCGTAATGTGGTACATCCCCCGTACCTGGAAGCCTTTTAGGTGGTCTCGGGGCGTATTGTGGTACATCCAATAAAGAAATCAATTCGGCCTTGCGTAGCTTGTAATACCCCCTAAGTCCACGTGTTTTTGCAATATCACGTAACTGTTTCACGGTGTATGAATCCATTTCTTTATTGTATAGATTCTAACATTGTCGGAAGATTTCATTCATGCTCGACTAACACAGTTATTTCCCTTGGGGAATTAATCCTTTGATGTGCGCGTTGATTGTTATGGAATTGCGCTAGAAATTTACTCATTTGTAGCATCCTTATATGACGCCATCACTCTATATGGACTTACCCTTGAATTCTATAACTCAACACCGCATGGTACTGAATGGATTATTAGGGATTTGTTGTGCTTGACCGTACGCGTTTTAGGGATTGTGCCAGAAGTAACATTTCCCTATCTCTGTTGTTGACCCTAAAGTAAAAATTATCCTGTATCAATACGAAAAATCGCAAATATATAACACTCGTCTCTTTTAAATGCCTGTTTTATCAAATTTACAGATAAAATATATAGAACCTGAGACGAGGTTGTCGTCCCTAAAAGACAATTATCCTTTATCAGTACGAAAAATCACAAATATATGAGACTGGTCTCATTGAAATGCCTCATTTATCATTTTTACGGCACTTATCCTGTATCAATACGAAAAATTGCAAATACATGACACTCATAACTTTGAAATGCCTCGTTTATCAATTTTACGGTTAAAATATATAGAACCTGAGACGAGGTTGTCGACCCTAAATGACAATTATCTTGTATCAATACGAAAAATCGCAAATACATGGCACACTCTGAAAGGCCCCGTTTATCAATTTTACGACTAAAATATATAGGAACTGAGACGAGGTTGTCGTCCCTAAATAACAATTATCTTGTATCAATACGAAAAATCGCAAATACATAACACTCGTCTGTTTTAAATACCTGGTTTATCAATTTCACGGCTAAAATATAAGAACCTGAAACGAGGTTGTTGACCCTAAGTGACAATTATCTTGTATCAATACGAAAAATCGCAAATATGTAACACTCGTCTCTTTTAAATGCCTGTTTTATCAAATTTACAGATAAAATATATAGAACCTGAGACGAGGTTGTCGTCCCTAAATGACAATTAGCCTTTATCAATACAAAAAATCACAAGTACATCACACTCGCCTCTTTTAAATGCCTCGCTTATCAATTTTACGGCCAAAATATATGAAAACTGAGGCGATTTTGTTGACCCTAAATGACAATTATCCTGTATCAATACGAAAAATTGTAAATACATGACACTCGTCTCTTTTAAATGCTTCGTCTATCAATTTTACGGCTAAAATATATAGAATCTGGGACAAGGTTGTCGTCCCTAAATGACAATTTTCTTGAACCAATACGAAAAATTGCATGTATATAACACTCGTCTCTTTCAAATGCCTCTCATGCTGCCATTACGTATATTATCCATTATTGCTGCATTATGCAGCTTGATCGAACAACATTGTACTTGTGCTTCATACAAATTTATAAATTACTGCTCCCCTAATTAAAGTACAGTTGTCGTCAGGTTAACATTTATGACAATAATCTTACATGAAAAAATGGCTGAAAAAGTTTCGGTTCTTTTCAAAGAGGTCGAATGTCCTCTTCCTTACGGTTACGCTTGCGCTTACGCTTTTTAAATAATTCTTTTCCCTCAATCTGCATGATTTCAATAATTTTTGTATTTGTCCATTAGAGCCCTACATATGTCAAATTTTTGGATCCGATACCTCATCGCCTTTACTTGAATCTTACAAAAACTTTATTTCATCAAGGGAAATTATCCCGCATGATAACCACATAAAACTTTTGCATTATATTTAGGAAAGGATAAATGATTAAAAAACTATTGAAATAAAGCTTTTCGTGAAGGGCGTATTGCTAACTAATCAGATAGTGGAATTATCAAACTCTTCTATGAATTCGGGTACTTAAATAATCCAATTTCCTGATACAACCGATTTTACACTAAAATTGAAAGAAATCAGATTTCGTGCCATTTTTGGGTTTTTCATGAGAATTTTGTGAAAGTCGGAAGATGTGGTAAATAATTTTTCGTAGCTTTTAAAAATTTTTTTATTCATTCTAACAACGCAATTAAATTTTGAAAACTTTTGGGCACAGTGTCAGCTGTTTGCCTTTCTGTGAGTGAGTATGGTTGTCCACGGCACAAAGATTGCCAGTCACGTTCTTTGGGCTCGAACATTGTTTTCTCAAGCTTGGCCGTTCAAGTTTACCAAACACGAGGTCCATTTGTTATTTATGCTACAATGTTGGCCGCCCGTTGTAAATATATTTCTAGCCCGGGAATACATGTGCGTGCCGCATCTCACGGAATAGAGAAAAAACAAGTTTGTCCCTTTTCACATCTTCTGTACTGATTTTCTTCAAATTAATTTTATTTTACTGTAAATTATTCCTGTTTTGACACTTTATATTAACATATAATACAGCGTGTACCTCTATTGAAGAACAGATAATATAAACTATATAGGTGAACACAACAGGGTGGAGTGATATCAATATTTACATATCTTAAGTGGTCACAGTTTAAAACTTTCGTTTCATCAAATTCGAAAACGCTGCATTGTTAACACTGTTTTTTGATAGCGTGGTAAAAGCTAATTTTGGAATGATGTGTTGCAAACATGTTTTTGGTATATATACATTCATTCCTTAGTGCACATGGTCGCATTGTCAAAGCAAGTACAATTCTTTTTTGAGATTTAGTTTTTGGCGCAACGATTGTTAGACGCCTTCTTTTTTTCTTTGATTTTGTTTTTTTTGCATACATTTTCGTATGATTCATATTGTAATTTCAGCAATTCCTTGCTTTAGTTGTTCATAGGTCTCTGTAAGGCAGTTACAAGCCTTTATTATTTTGCTGTATGCAAACTTCAGCGACAACTTAATAAAAAAGAAATTAACATGCATTAAATTTGCCGTCGAAAAGTGATATTATAGCTTAGTGTGAACAGTCTGCAATATACTGCCATTTTAAAACTTATTACCAGTATAGAAAGTGTTGCGGAGAGGTTGACAAGGCAAAGGCATTAAGGAAAGGGCACGGCAATATATTTAGCGTTGCACGGCAAAGGCAGGCAAGATAACAGGAAAAGGAATCAGCAAGGCATGGGAGGCACAGGCAAGGGCATAGCAGGCAGGCACCAGAAAAGGCATAGGAAAGGAAGGGATTTATTAAGAACGGCAAGGAAAAGGAGCGACAAAGGCAGGCAAGAAAACAGGAATATGCATCACTCACTGTGTGCAGTAGCAGCTAGTTAAGGAAGTATATTTCGACGGCGTAAACCACGTGATCCATATTGTCCAATCACAGTTAAAATTTTTCGTTTTTTATAAAAGTTCACGTGATCTATTTTGTCCAATCAAAGCAAAAAATGTTTGTTTTTGAAAAACTTAGTTCCCAGCGCTTTTTGTATTAGCAAATGCACTGTTTATTCCGGACGCAATATTTCACGTGCCAATGACATTACGTATTGTTTATAATCTAATGAATCAAAAACTACTAAAATGTAGATAAACAGTATCCGGCGTCTGTTTTCTTACCAATAGGTTAAAGAAGTGTCGGTATGATATTTATTTACAGGATAGCCATTCAAAAGCTTGTATATTATATACCAAGTTTTTTCCATGGGTCCTGTTAGATTTCTAAGACAGAGAAAAAACAGAGAAAAACACAATGAACTAAGAAATATAAAAGGAATACAGATATAGTTGATAGTTTTGTTCTCAACTTTTTTCAACTGGCTCTAATTTTGTTATTATTCAGCCAGAGGTCGACTTCGAAGGTTCTAACTCGACCTGCGAGACAAGGGTATCCAAGTTTTTATGGGATGAAATAATTATTGTATTATCTGCATATAGGTGGTGGTGGTTTGAATTGATGACAGATTTCAAGTCATCAATATACAAAAGAAAAAGCAGGGGCCCAACACAGATCCCTGCGGCAAAGGTAAAAAGTCAGGGTAAAAATCAGAATATATATATATACATCATAGTATACGGAATATAATATCCTTAATACTGCAATGTATAGCTATATGTGCAACATAATTAATGTTTTCCCTAGCCCTGTCCAGGATTCGAACTTAGATCTCTCATTTATAAGAGTGTCATAGCCATTAGACCAACAGGGCATGGATGCATATATACTTTTATAGTTGCACATTATAGCCACACATGTTGTGCTAGATAGCTTTAGGTGTATGTAAGGGGTTTTCACAACCTTTAAAAAACAGTGATCATAACCTCCACTTCTTTCTTGAAAAATCTCATCACTTCGCTTCTAGCTGGCTGACTACGTTTAACACCATCTTTAAAACACAACAAAAACTCCATCGCCGTCACGTTGTCTCGCTCAATCAGATATTTACAAAAATTTACCAACAAATGACCAGATAAAATTACTGGGCAACACTGATAAAATATCAGAATTTTTTATAAATTTGATGTATAGGGACGAAATCGTATAGAAATCCTATATACTCTCCACCGTGCTTAGTTTTCACTTATATTTGGCTTATTTAATGAGGAAATGTGCTTCGCTACGCTCTGTGCGCTAGCGCGCACTCCGCTACTTTCCGCAAAAAGAGTGTGCTTTGGTGGCAGTTTTATTATTGACAATTTTATTTAACTGTCATATCATATTCTTGAAAACTTCCATGTCATCAATACGCTCAATCCACCGTGTTCGGCAGACATCTTTAAGTTTAGACTTATCAGAATTAGGACAATATTGAATGACATTTTTTTTCAAGGAGCTGTTACCTTTTTTGTGAAAAGTTAAAGAAGTAGGAAATTTCTTTCATTTTGTTCCAGCGTGAAGGAACAAGATTTCGCAACACAAAGGTTTAAACGGTGGCTATGACAATGAACATAAATAGCCTTTTTGTTAACTGACAGAAGACGAGCTGATAAACCATTTAAATGTCCAGCAACTTTACCAGCCCCATCATAACCCTGGCCCCTGCAATTACTGAAATCTAGATTAAAATTTTGCAGAGCAGACAACATAAGCTGGGCTAAATCTGCACCAGTTAAACCCCTTTTTACAATGAAGAAATTTAAGAAAATCTTCCTTGATATTTCTACTTGAATCAACATAACGGATTACTAAAGAAAGTTGTTCCTTACTAGAATAATCTAAAAGTTCATCAGTCAGGACAGAGAAAAATTTATTCTTCCTAATTTCAGAAACAAATTTATTAGTTATTACCTTACCACAACAATTTATTAAATCATTTTGAGTGGTTTTGGAAATATATGTTGCGTTTTTAGGGCATTTTGATAAATGCTCTTTCAAATCAGTATCACCACCTCGAACTCGAAAATTCAGCAATTCTACAAAATTGCCAGTTCTTCCTACTAAATATTCCCCTGGAGCTGGATGATATTTACCATAATCACGATGTCCTCTTAGTGCAATACATTTCCGTCCACACAATATGATGGCATCTGTAATAGGAATCAGTTTCTTTCGGTTTTCTAATACAACAGTTTTCCTTTGGTTGTCAATTAAGACATCAATTAGTTAGGATTTACCTTCAACAGCATTTATCAGTGAGATAAAAGCAACTATGGTATCACTATGTATGCCATTGGGAACATTTTCATGGCGTTTGAAAGCAGCACATGCATCAGGCCAATCTGTTAATGGCTCACGTCACAGTTTCTTTATTTTATATGCCTTGGTTGGAAATCTGTCTCCAAATACCTCGTTTATCAATTTGACGGCTAAAATAGTTAGAACCTAAGACGAGGTTGTTGTCCCCAAATGACAATTAGCTTGTATCGATACGAAAAATCGCAAATACATGATACTAGTCACTTTGAAATACCTCGTTTATCAATTTTACGTCCAAATTATATAGAAACTGAGACGCGGTTGCCGTCCCTAAAGTACAATTATCCTGCATCAATACAAAAAATCGCAAACATATCAGAAAGTCGTCTGTTTTAAATGCTTCGTATATCAACTTTACGGCTGGAATATAAGAATCTGAAACGAGGTTGTCGTCCCTAAAGTACAATTATCTTCTTCTATACGAAAAATAGCAAATATATAACACTCATCTGTTTTAAATGCCTCGTTTATCAATTTTACGGCTAAATTATATGGAACCTGAGACGAGGTTGTCGTCCCTAAAGTACAGTTATCCTGTATCGATACGAGAAGTCGCAAATATATCAGAAAGTCGTCTGTTTTAAATGCTTCGTATATCAACTTTACAGCTGGAATATAAGAATCTGAATCGAGGTTGTCGTCCCTAAAGTACAATTATCTTGTATCAATACGAAAAGTCGCAAATATATAACACTCGTCTCTATTAAATACCTCGTTTATCAATTCTATGGCCGAATTACATAGAACCGGAGATGTTGTTGACCCAAAAGTACAATTATCTGGTATCAATACTAAAATCGCAATTATATTGCACTCGTAATTTTAAAATGCCTCGTTTATCAATTCTACGGCCGAAATATATAGAACCGGAGATGTTGTTGACCCTAAATTACAATTATCTTGTATCAATACGAAAAACTGCAAATATATAACACTCGTCTCCTTTAAATTCCTCGTTTATCAATTTTACGGCTATAATATATAGAACATGAGACGAGGTTGTCGTCCCTAAAGTATAATTATCCTGTATCAATACAAAAAATCGCAAATATATGAGACACTCTTCTCTTTTAATTGCCTCGTTTATCAATTTTACGGCTAAAATATATGGAACCTGAGACGAGGTTGTCGTCCCTAAATGACAATTATCTTGTGTCAATACGAAAAATCGCAAATATATGAGACATTCGTCTCTTTTAAATTCTTCGTTTATCAATTTTACGGCTAAAATATATGGAACCTGAGACGAGGTTGTCGTCCCTAAATTACAATTATCTTGTATCAATACGAAAAATCGCAAATATATAACACTCGTCTCCTTTAAATTCCTCGTTTATCAATTTTACGGCTATAATATATAGAACCTGAGACGAGGTTGTCGTCCCTAAAGTACAGTTATCCTGTATCAATACGAGAAATCGCAAATATATCAGAAAGTCGTCTGTTTTAAATGCTTCGTATATCAACTTTACAGCTGGAATATAAGAATCTGAATCGAGATTGTCGTCCCTAAAGTACAATTATCTTGTATCAATACGAAAAGTCGCAAATATATGACACTCGTCTCTATTAAATGCCTCGTTTATCAATTCTATGGCCGAAATATATAGAACCGGAGATGTTGTTGACCCAAAAGTACAATTATCTTGTATCAATACGAAAAATTGAAAATATATAACACTCGTCTCCTTTAAATTCCTCGTTTATCAATTTTACGGCTATAATATATAGAACATGAGACGAGGTTGTCGTCCCTAAAGTATAATTATCCTGTATCAATACAAAAAATCGCAAATATATGAGACACTCGTCTCTTTTAATTGCGTCGTTTATCAATTTTACGGCTAAAATATATGGAACCTAAGACGAGGTTGTCGTCCCTAAATGACAATTTTCTTGTGTGAATACAAAAAATCGCAAATATATAACACTTGTCTTCTTTAAATTCCTCGTTTATCAATTTTACGGCTATAATATATAGAACATGAGACGAGGTTGTCGTCCGTAAAGTACAATTATCCTGTATCAATACAAAAAATCGCAAATATATGAGACACTCGTCTCTTTTAATTGCCTCGTTTATCAATCTTACGGCTAAAATATATGGAACCTTAGACGAGGTTGTCGTCCTTAAATGACAATTATCTTGTGTCAATACGAAAAATCGCAAATATATGAGACACTCGTCTCTTTTAAATTCCTCGTTTATCAATTTTACGGCTAAAATATATGGAACCTGAGACGAGGTTGTCGTCCCTAAATTACAATTATCTTGTATCAATACGAAAAATCGCAAATATATAATACTGCTCTCTATTAAATGCCTTTATCAATTCTACGGCCGAAATATATAGAACCGGAGACGATTTTGTTGACCCCATAGTACAATTATCTTGTATCAAAGCGAAAAATCGCAAATATAGAAAAGTCGTCACTTTCAAGTGCCTCGTTTATCAATTTTACGGCTATAATATATATCACTGGAGAGGAGGTTGTCGTCCCTAAATCACGTTCATTCAGAGTGTGAAATTCAGAATGCGCGTGCGCAAAATTCGCGAAATATTTTGTAATTTGACATCGTCGCATGCCTGATAAACATTGTTTTACAAATTGGATGCTCTACTGATTTTGAACAAAGGCTGACTTTCATGACTACAAAGCGTTTGTTTTAATTTTATAATGTTTGATAACATGTTGGCGAAGACAAAAAATTGTTGGTGGCTATGGCGAAAAGCAAGAAAACGAAAGAAGAACATTTCATTGTCAAGAACGTATTTTTTTCCAACAGGGGCAAAAGGAGCATATAAAAATGCCTAAAACTTACACTATAAAGTTTTCCAAGCCTATTCATAGATATTTTTATTAATTTCAAACATTGTATTACCAGAAGAAATCAACGTCCTGGTGCTTACATTTTTTTGCTCCGAAAAATTTGCCTTCAAAGTCAAGATATTTTGGTGACCTGTAGCTAGCTATAAATGGCACTTGAATGATGATGTTATGAGTAGTATAATGAATTGTAAGTAGAATTTTGTTATTACTGACTAACAAAGGTTACTGATATCAATGTTTTTTCTTAGTAAACTATATTTTGTGTTTTTTTATCTTTTCAACGCTGGGCCTCTGCTGTAGCAACACATTGTTATTATGACTAAAGTACTGTGTATAGCTTTACAACTTTGTGTGTAAACATGGTAGCCTTAAAGTAAAATACCTTAGGGTAGTCAATAAGGAGAGTATAGTGTTGTTTAAAAAATATAGTGTGAATAGAACTATTTTATTGCGTTTACAAATGTTTATCACCAATTATGACGTGTTATTCTATTCTTTTACCTAAAATTCGGATTTACGATTCCTAGTGTCAAAAAGATGCTAATACACGAATTCACAGTTTCAAAGTCTTTCTTTTGTTACCACGTCTTATTGAGAATTAAAAAGAAAAGAAGTTACTGTAATGAATTAAGAAGGCTTCAGAAAATGAGAAATATTCATAATGCATATGGTTAAACCTTTATTCGTGGTGGTTATCACTCCATTAGGTGATTTTAATGAGTTCGCATGAATAATTTTTATTATTATTATTATTATCATACTATCTGATGGAAAATAAATAATAAACAAATAAATAACTATTAAATTCACTCTGTTTACTTCCTTTTTTTAATACAGAACATAAGTAAACGGCTTAAACTATGAAGAGATGTATTGTGGAAAAAATGATTTTGTGGATACTCTTGACCCCTGTGGGCTTTTATTGCTGCATTTTATTAAAAGTATTATTATAATAAGTATATATAATAAGTATAGAAAGAAAGTATTCCTTAGAGCATTAATTTGTTTTTTGCCAAAAAAGTATATATGCATACACATTTTTGTATAAGAAAACCCTTTTTCTTTATTTTATGTATTTTTTTGTTGAAACTTTTGTTATTTTTAGGATAAGGCCTTGTTAGGATGTTAATTTGACTGGAAAACTACTTCTTATAAAAAAAAATGTGTACATACTCTTTACAGTGAGAAAGTTTCACGGGGGAAAAGTTTCGCGAAGAAAAAAATGGCGAAATAATGAGGATTTACATTCGCGAATAATTGATTAAATATATTGCGCTTAAAATAACTTAATTTTATATTTGCACCTATACAATTTATATGCACGTCTTTTTTACCTGCACAAGCTTAACATTCCAGTCATTATGAAATGTCTATGAAATACATTAACAGAAAATATGGCAAAACATTTATTTCAAAATTTATCCTGTTTAGGTAATGTAAATATTAAAAATCCACTGTCATAGTTTTTTAGTATCCATGTGGCATCAACAACCTGTTAAAGTGTTTATGTATTACTCCTTGTATGGTTTCAATCGTTTGGGATATTTTTTGTTGCAAACACAACTATGCACATTATATGGTTCTTATTGGAAGACTTATTAAGAATTATATATGTTAATGTACAGTTTTTATTTTTATGTTTGCTAAATGAAATACACATTATATTGTAACTTAGATTATTTTATCTTTGTTTGAGACTTTTCTTCACGAGTTCTAAGGTACATGTTCAAATGGGAAATATTTCCTCGGGAACCGGGTAAATATTTCAGCATGAAATGAAGTCAAGATCTCGGGTTGTTAACAAACCCTTAACAAAATTTATTTGCGTTCATATGAGGAAAAACATTTACCCGCCTACCAAGATCTCGGGTGCGCATGATCGAGATCTCGGTAAGCAGGTAATGCATTTTCCCAAAAAACAGAAGTTTCCTCGGCAGGCGAGATAAATTTATGTCGATTGAGCATAATTTTTAAAAATAAACAATAGGTCCTTATCTTAATAAACAATAGAAACTTATCACATGGTATTTTCTTACCTGGGGAAAAGTTTTGTCGCCCAAGCCATTTGAACATAAAGTAAAAATTATATCATGCTGAAATATTTCCCTGTTATTCAAGGAAATATTTGATATGAATAGCCCCTAAATATGACATTTTGCACTTAGCAAAAGCGTGGCAGTATTTATTGTTCAAAGCATCTAAGGCTTTATTTGGTTTACTTTTTCACAGTTTAATTAACAGCCAGAGCTAGCTATATATAAAAAAGCGAAACTGCCACTTAGGCTCTTGGAGTCTTAAAACATTCTATTATTTCATCCAAATTTAAGGCTTGTATTCTTTGGCCAAAAATTAACCCATATGCCGTTAAATTGAAGATAATGCAATTGTGTGGCCACCTATATCAATTTGCTATATCATAAGGTTTTGCTGCATTTTTTCCTTGTCCTAGCATTTATGGCTAGCTACCCAATGGCCTGCTGCCACACTGTATCTAGGTGGTCTTGACCTACCACACTTTCATACTTAGATTTTGCAAATCAGAGTGAAATCAAAATAACTGTTAAATGTAATAATGAGATTAATTTAACCTTTTTTGATTATCTAAGACTTATAGAACTTTTTGCATGTCGATCTGTCGGCCATGTTTGTTGATATTCAAGGAGGCTAGCTAGCCAAACACCCTTACCCTGGAAAATGCTTAAAAACTTTTAGTAAAAAAATGTAAGCAAAATAAGGTTTTGAAGCGGAAAGACAAATCCCGTACCTTTTCATAATATATATATTTTACTGCGTAAAAAACTTTAGTTCTTTCTCAAATTTTGGTAGAATATAGAAATTCTATAAATGTGTCGCATAAAAAGAGCCTTTCGTTTACGTTGCCACAACAAAAGCAAACCCGTCGTTTTCAGTGTTTATACGGAGCCTTGGCCACACTTATTATAATAAAATACAAAGTGAACAATATATTAGCACAATGCCTTGTAATTTAGCATGTTAAGTTAGGTATGTCGAGATTATGATGTCATCATTGCCACGGAATTTTTGCGTTTTGAGATTTCAAAAGTTAGCGCATGCGCAGGCTGAAATTCCCGTGTACAGACGGAACTGAATGACCGTGATGAGACACTGGTCTTTTTTAAATGCCTCGTTTATCACTTCCACGGCAAAGATATAAGGAGCCTGAGACGAAGTTGTTGACCCTAAAGCACAATTATCCTATATCAATACGAAATATCGCAAATACATGAGACACTCGTCTCCTTTAAACGCTTCGTTCATCAATTATACGGCTAAAATATTAAAACTTGAAATGACGTTGTTCACCCCAAAGTACAATTATCCTATATCAAAACAAAAAATCGGAAATATATGTGACACTCGTCTTTTTTAAATGCCTCGTTTATAAATTTTACGGCTAAAATATAAAAACTTGAAAGGAGGTTGTTGACGCTACAGTACAATTATCCTATATCGATACGAAAAATCGCAAATATATGAGACACTCGTCTCTTTTAAATGCCTAGTTTATCAATTGTACGGCTAATATATATCGAACCTGAGATGAAGTTGTTGACCCAAAGTACAATTATCCTGTATCAATACAAGAAATCGCAAATATATGAGAAAGTCGTCTCTTTTAAATGCCTCGCTTATACATTTTTCGGCTAAAATATAAAAACTCGAAACGAGTCTGTTCACCCTAAAGTACAATTATCCTATATCAATACAAGAAATCGCAAATATATGAGACTCTCGTCTCTTTTAAATGCCTCGTTTATCATTTTTACGGCTAAAATATATCGAACCTGAGACGAAGTTGTTGACCCTAAAGTACAATTATCCTGTATAAGTACGAAAAATCGCAAACATATGAGACACTCGTTTCTTTTAAATGTCTCGTTTATCAATTTTACGACGAAAATATTAAAACTTAAAACGAGGTTGTTCACCCTGAAGTACAAATATCCTATATCAATACAAAAAATCGCAAACATAGGATATTCGTCTCTTTTAAATGCCTCGTTTATCCATTTTACGGCCAGAATATAAATACTTGAAACGAGGTTGTCGACCCTACTTTGCTACTAACAAAGTAGGGAATTGTGTTGAATCTGTCTTTCAACATATCACTTCTTTTCAGATCATTTTTCTACATATGTTTTGTGTGAATTAAAAAGAACGTAATAGCTTTCATGAAGGTTAAAATGCATTTTTGAAAATACAATTATGACTCAAAACCTTTTTGGGTTGCAGTGCGTTTTTTTTTCAAAAAATTAGCTATATGAAAATGTGCCATTACTTATACACTTTTTCTGAAACATTAATTTTTTTTTACATATATTTACATGTCACGTCGTACAAAAGCAGCAGTATCATTTTTTAATCATTTTCCTAAGGACTTCCGTAGGCCATGCGGTCTAGCGACTATTCCGAATACCGCGACGGATGGGGACTTCGAGAAGTAGTTAAAACCGTTCACATGTGAGTAGCTTAATAGACCATCCGTGACTTTTTCGGAATTGGCAGCAACACTCGCTCCGAATAGGGAAGTTTTTACATCAAAGCTGCCATCTTTTATAAAGAACCCTATTTCGAATTTTGCCTTCGATAGGGTCATCAACATAAATAATGCAATTTCACCCCTTAATAATAAATTGCATGGTGACAAAGCCAATAGTGTGCAATACAAAAAGGTTGCGATTGCATCACAGGCGTACAAGAGAATGAAGAAAATGAAGAGAGATTTGAGATATATATTAACGATATGATGTGTATAGGTGCGAGCATGTATCTGGCGGCGTTACATTTGAAAGTAGCAAAGTATGTTCATTTCCATCTAGACGATATTTGAATGGCTGGAGGAGCAGATAAACCCGAGTGGAAATTACAATGTCAATATTCTAGATGAATAAATACAAAAAGTGTGTTTTATGTTACTGTTTTTAGTATTTACTGAATTAAAGAAATGTTAAATAATTTTTATATTCATTGACATAGGATAGTGGGATTGTCGATCCATCCGACACCGAAGAAATAGTAAGTATATTACTACTTTTACAGTACAGGAAGTTACAATTTCATCAATATAAAAAATTACTTTAGTATTTTGAAAAGCAACAACGAACGCGTGAAGTGCAAGTATCTTCGACTTGTGTAAGTGTAATTTTGTAAGAAATATTGATCGAATAAAAATTATGTGCAGCTGTTATATAATATTTCAATTTAGATTGGACAATCAAGAAGAACTCGTCGAAGGACGTTAAACTTTAAGTTTTTATACCATTCTTATTAAATGGTATGATTTAACATCATTTTATTAGTGTGAAATTTAAATGTTGCAAGTAATTGTACAGCTTTATATGTTCACATAGTAGGAACTATCTGGCAGTGGATCCGAAAAAGATGAAGCATCTATTTGTGAAGAAAATATTCCAAAAAAAATGGTACGTCTTCCTAACATAATATTTTTTATATAAATACAACTTTATTCTTATGTGTTTACAAGAATAGCAGTAAACCATTCAAAACGTCATAATATTTTGAACTTTATTCAAAACTCGCGATTAAATATTTTCATTTAGATTACACCAAAGATTATTACAAGAAGAGCGTTAAATTTTGTAAGTTCTTACTTACACCATTCGTTAAGACACATTCATATATATTATTCTTACGGATAAAAACCAGGTGCGTCTTCCAACCATGATACTGGGTCATATGATTTTAACATTTTTCTTACTTCTTGCATTCATAACTTCATAACATTTTGAACTTCAAATAGACTTCCCAAGAAGAAGAGATGTTATTGAACAAGGATGAAAAGAAAAAAAAGAAGCACAAAAAAGAGAAAAAAGAATCACATAAAAAATAAAGGCGAAGTAGAAGTAATTTCTTTTCTAAAAATTGTCTTATTTTATCAAAGCACTTTAAGAAATGCAGGTGGAAGATGTTATGAAGAAAAAAATAAGAAAAGAAAAATGAGAGAGTGCCAGGGACGTTATACTTTGTATAATATACCTAACTAACTTTAGTGTTGATCTTCTATCTAGGCGATTACTAATAAGAATCACTTGGTGGTGGGGTTTTAATTGTGTTGAACCAGTATCATTGGTAATTCGTTGTGTTTAGTCAAAGTGGTGTTCCATAGTGTTGAGTTGAATCAATCACACTAATTTAGCGTTGCGTTACAAAAAGAAAGAACTATTGCGAAGATAACCTACAGGTTAGTTTTATATATATATATTCCTATTTAACAATGGTAGCAGAGAAATAAAAGTGAAATGTCCCCCCACCATCATTAGACAAAGAGACGAGTTACAAAGATTGGAAAAAAGAAGTGCAAATATGGCAAGCACTGACAGAATTAAAGACAAAAAAAACAAGGGCCAGCTATATTCATGGGCTTAAGAGGGAAAGCTAAAGAATCAGTTCTAGAATTAGACATTGAACAGATAAGTGCAGCAACTGGAGTAAAAGCCATTACTAACAGATTGGACAAAATATATTTAAAAGATGAGAATCAAACTGCTTACCTAGCTTATGAAACCTTTAAAAGATTTAAGCGACCGCCTGAGATGAGTATGAATGACTATCTTATAGAGTTTGAACGGTTATACCATAAGATCCAAGGACATAATATGGTACTTCCTGATGGAGTGTTGGCATATAGAGTTCTACAAAGTGCCAACCTTACACCAGAGCAGCAACAGTTAGCAAGAGCAACTTTAAATGAACTACGGTATGATGCAATGGTACGGCAGTTAAAGAAAATATTTGGGGATACGCTGGCCTCATTAGGAACAAATACTGAAGTAAAGATAGAACCAGCTCTTCAGGCAAGTGCAGATACAATTGAGCAAAATTACTTCACTCAAAGAGGGGATATCATATATTTGATATGAATAGCCCCTAAATATGACATTTTGCACTTAGCAAAAGCGTGGCAGTATTTATTGTTCAAAGCATCTAAGGCTTTATTTGGTTTACTTTTTCACAGTTTAATTAACAGCCAGAGCTAGCTATATATAAAAAAGCGAAACTGCCACTTAGGCTCTTGGAGTCTTAAAACATTCTATTATTTCATCCAAATTTAAGGCTTGTATTCTTTGGCCAAAAATTAACCCATATGCCGTTAAATTGAAGATAATGCAATTGTGTGGCCACCTATATCAATTTGCTATATCATAAGGTTTTGCTGCATTTTTTCCTTGTCCTAGCATTTATGGCTAGCTACCCAATGGCCTGCTGCCACACTGTATCTAGGTGGTCTTGACCTACCACACTTTCATACTTAGATTTTGCAAATCAGAGTGAAATCAAAATAACTGTTAAATGTAATAATGAGATTAATTTAACCTTTTTTGATTATCTAAGACTTATAGAACTTTTTGCATGTCGATCTGTCGGCCATGTTTGTTGATATTCAAGGAGGCTAGCTAGCCAAACACCCTTACCCTGGAAAATGCTTAAAAACTTTTAGTAAAAAAATGTAAGCAAAATAAGGTTTTGAAGCGGAAAGACAAATCCCGTACCTTTTCATAATATATATATTTTACTGCGTAAAAAACTTTTAGTTCTTTCTCAAATTTTGGTAGAATATAGAAATTCTATAAATGTGTCGCATAAAAAGAGCCTTTCGTTTACGTTGCCACAACAAAAGCAAACCCGTCGTTTTCAGTGTTTATACGGAGCCTTGGCCACACTTATTATAATAAAATACAAAGTGAACAATATATTAGCACAATGCCTTGTAATTTAGCATGTTAAGTTAGGTATGTCGAGATTATGATGTCATCATTGCCACGGAATTTTTGCGTTTTGAGATTTCAAAGTTAGCGCATGCGCAGGCTGAATTTCCCGTGTACAGACGGAACTGAATGACCGTGATGAGACACTGGTCTTTTTTAAATGCCTCGTTTATCACTTCCACGGCAAAGATATAAGGAGCCTGAGACGAAGTTGTTGACCCTAAAGCACAATTATCCTATATCAATACGAAATATCGCAAATACATGAGACACTCGTCTCCTTTAAACGCTTCGTTCATCAATTATACGGCTAAAATATTAAAACTTGAAATGACGTTGTTCACCCCAAAGTACAATTATCCTATATCAAAACAAAAAATCGGAAATATATGTGACACTCGTCTTTTTTAAATGCCTCGTTTATAAATTTTACGGCTAAAATATAAAAACTTGAAAGGAGGTTGTTGACGCTACAGTACAATTATCCTATATCGATACGAAAAATCGCAAATATATGAGACACTCGTCTCTTTTAAATGCCTAGTTTATCAATTGTACGGCTAATATATATCGAACCTGAGATGAAGTTGTTGACCCAAAGTACAATTATCCTGTATCAATACAAGAAATCGCAAATATATGAGAAAGTCGTCTCTTTTAAATGCCTCGCTTATACATTTTACGGCTAAAATATAAAAACTCGAAACGAGTCTGTTCACCCTAAAGTACAATTATCCTATATCAATACAAGAAATCGCAAATATATGAGACTCTCGCCTCTTTTAAATGCCTCGTTTATCATTTTTACGGCTAAAATATATCGAACCTGAGACGAAGTTGTTGACCCTAAAGTACAATTATCCTGTATAAGTACGAAAAATCGCAAACATATGAGACACTCGTTTCTTTTAAATGTCTCGTTTATCAATTTTACGGCGAAAATATTAAAACTTAAAACGAGTCTGTTCACCCTAAAGTACAATTATCCTATATCAATACAAAAAATCGCAAACATAGGATATTCGTCTCTTTTAAATGCCTCGTTTATCCATTTTACGGCCAGAATATAAATACTTGAAACGAGGTTGTCGACCCTACTTTGCTACTAACAAAGTAGGGAATTGTGTTAAATCTGTCTATCAACATATCACTTCTTTTCAGATCATTTTTCTACATATGTTTTGTGTGAATTAAAAAGAACGTAATATTTCGTAATAGCTTTTTGGGTTGCAGTGCGTTTTTTTTTCAAAAAATTAGCTATATGAAAATGTGCCATTACCTATACACTTTTTCTGAAACATTAAATTTTTTTTACATATGTTTACATGTCACGTCGTACAAAAGCAGCAGTATCATTTTTTAATCATTTTCCTAAGGACTTCCGTAGGCCATGCGGTCCAGCGACTATTCCGAATACCGCGACGGATGGGGACTTCGAGAAGTAGTTAAAACCGTTCACCTTTTATAAAGAACCCTATTTCGAATTTTGCCTTCGATAGGGTCATCAACATAAATAATGCAATTTCACCCCTTAATAATAAATTGCATGGTGACAAAGCCAATAGTGTGCAATACAAAAAGGTTGCGATTGCATCACAGGCGTACAAGAGAATGAAGAAAATGAAGAGAGATTTGAGATATATATTAACGATATGATGTGTATAGGTGGGAGCATGTATCTGGCGGCGTTACATTTGAAAGTAGCAAAGTATGTTCATTTCCATCTAGACGATATTTGAAGGGCTGGAGGAGCAGATAAACCCGAGTGGAAATTACAATGTCAATATTCTAGATGAATAAATACAAAAAGTGTGTTTTATGTTACTGTTTTTAGTATTTACTGAATTAAAGAAATGTTAAATAATTTTTATATTCATTCACATAGGATAGTGGGATTGTCGATCCATCCGACACCGAAGAAATAGTAAGTATATTACTACTTTTACAGTACAGGAAGTTACAATTTCATCAATATAAAAAATTACTTTAGCATTTTGAAAAGCAACAACGAACGCGTGAAGTGCAAGTATCTTCGACTTGTGTAAGTGTAATTTTGTAAGAAATATTGATCGAATAAAAATTATGTGCAGCTGTTATATAGTACTTCTATTTAGATTGGACAAACACGAACAACTCGTCGCAGGACGTTAAACTTTAAGTTTTTATACCATTCTTATTAAATGGTATGATTTAACATCATTTTATTAGTAAGAAATTTAAATGTTGCAAGTAATTGTACAGCTTTATATGTTCACATAGTAGGAACTATCTGGCAGTGGATCCGAAAAAGATGAAGCATCTATTTGTGAAAAAAATATTCCAAAAAAAATGATACGTCTTCCTAGCATAACATTTTTTTATATAAATACAACTTTATTCTCATGTGTTTACAAGAATAGCAGTAAACCATTCAAAACGTCATAATATTTTGAACTTTATTCAAAATCTGCGATTAAATATTTTCATTTAGATTACAAAGATTATTACAAGAAGAGCGTTAAATTTTGTAAGTTCTTACTTACACCATTCGTTAAGACACATTCATATATATTATTCTTACGGATAAAAACCAGGTACGTCTTCCAACCATGATACTGTGTCATATGATTTTAACATTTTTCTTAACTTCTTGCATTCATAACTTCATAACATTTTAAACTTCACTTAGACTTCCCAAGAAGAAGAAGTGTTATTGAACAAGGATGAAAAGAAAAAAAGAAGCACAAAAAAGAGAAAAAAGAATCATATAAAAAATAAAGGCGAAGTAGAAGTAATTTCTTTTCTAAAAATTGTCTTATTTTATCAAAGCACTTTAAGAAATGCAGGTGGAAGATGTTATGAAGAAAAAAGTAAGAAAAGAAAAATGAGAGAGGGCCAGGTACGTTATACTTTGTATAATATACCTAACTAACTTTAGCACTTAATAAATATGAACCTGTGGTTATTTAGAATGATGACCATGATTACTCAGACTTACTAGAGACGAAGAAGAAAAAGAAAAAGAAAATAACAGAAATACGTAGTATTTTTATCCAGTTTTAACCAAGACTTGCAAGTAAGAAAGAATGGACTAATAAATACGGATTTACTCATCACACATACTTTGAAAACAACGGATTTATTTCGAGAAAAGAAATGTGTTCACATTACTTACAGTTCTTTCACTTATTGTGGGGTACACTTACAAGCATCAAAAAGAAGAGGAAAGAAAAATAATTTAAATGTATATTGTAAATAAATAAACAAAGAATTGTTAAGTAAATGAAACAATGAGTTTTTTTATATTATAGTGTACTTAATATTACATGACATTACTACCTTACCTACATGACATGATATTACTACCTTTGTTCCTTTTTCTGCATTTCGTATCATTTTTTTTAGAAAACATGTAAGGCTGCAACTATTTCTGGAAAAATCGGAAAACATTTGTTCTTGTGCCAAATTGTAGTTGTATAATTTCTTATCTTTAGTAAGAAGACAGAGATCAGGAAAATATAAAAATGCTAGAGGACAGAAAAGTTTGGTGCAATAATATCAATGCCACTTCCAAATCTTTTTACGTTTTACGAACTGTAACTGACTTAACTAACTGGATAAAATTCAAATCAGAGACATAATCTAGCGAGTGTTCATTATTCAATAACAAAAAGCTTTAAACTTACAACAAGGGCGCACTGAAAACGTCTACAACATGTATTTACAATAAAAATGTTTATAAAATTCCTCAAATTAATCATGTTCCGAAGGAATTACTTGGAATGACATATGAATAGCAGAATATATTACGCATTTTTGATATCGGCATTGGAAAATATGAAAGAAAGCAGCATGGATACAGAGTAAAAACATGCGGCTTTTCATTAATAAAAACAGACTTAACCGTTAAAGAAAAAATTTCTTCCTTGCAAGAGGAAACGAAAAAAAAAACAATTGCAAATGACTTTTACTACAGGTGAATTAATTTGTGTTAAAAATGATGTAAAATATTTATTTTTAAAATGTATCAATTTTTTACAGGTAATATCACGACTTGATCTTAAATGAAAAAAAAAAGATACCGTTTTGGGAAGTATTTTCTTTAAGGGGAATAGAATGTGCACTATGGCCAATCATGTACTACACAAAGTCACTGTGTGAAGGCTTAATTGATGGTGGTTCATCACACTTGTCAGCAAACAAATTATTCATGATATAATGTAAAAGTGCAATATTGGATTTTTCAATTCATTTCGAGTTGCTACAGTATCAATTTGATAAGTACATGTACAAGACCATATCAGGTTAGTAATTCGTGTGTTATTTTATATAAAACAAAAAGTGGCAGAATTATGGGTACACCGCCAAAAGAATCTCTCAGTACTAAATGGTTCTCACCGCAATACTGGCAATGGCAACATTCATTTCTTATTGATGCTGTCAGTCAATTTGGGTATCTTGATATGTTCATTACAATATCTCCATCAGATCATGGAGTTTATAGTTAGCCGTAGAACATATACTCTAAATATGGTCATTAAATACTAACTTATTGTCAATCTTAATTCCTAACAACACCACACTATTAGTCTCTTTAATGGAAATTTGATTTATCTGTATGTTATCGGCTGCCTCACTTTTTTGCTTAAAATTATAAACTAAAATTTTTTAGGATTTTCATTAATTGTGTTAATTTTAAACCACTCCAGTAAATGTTTTGTATCGTGAAGTAGGCGGTTAATTACAACGGATAAAATTACATAGTGACTTTTAGTATATGTCACCGATATTTAATGCCGTCATCTCAAAAAATGCCTACGTCATCAATTTTTTTTCACCAAATTGTTAAATAATAGCTGGACAACAATTGTAGTAATTACATAGGGGGTGTCGAATCAGCTCGCCCTCCCCCAGCATTGAGGAGCCCCTAAAAGACCCAGCACGAATAGGGTTAAATAAAACGTGTTGTGTCGAATGCGCTTTCCTAAAACCACATAGAAGGTTGTTTAGTAAGGGTTCAATATAATTTGATTGTTGTTTGTATAAAAGTTTTTCGTAGACTTTCGAGAGAAGAGATAAAATACTAATTGGTCGATAATTTGATGTTAATGTCACCCTTTTTGAATATAAGAATTATGTTTGCCTCTTTCAGGCAATTTGGAAAGCGACTATTTTTGTATCTTCGTTTATACAATGACAACACTTGTAGTTTTGTTTGTAGGTAGACTTTTTTGACTTCATTTAGTGTTACTGGATTAAATGCAAATTTATGATTTATGGAAAAATTACTTTTTATAGCTACTATACTGTGATGGTTCGCATATTTTCTGGTGATGTTTCCTATCTCATCTGAAGGTTTGTTTTCTGGTTTTGTGTTTTTACGAATATCAAGTTTACTAAAGTATTTTAATTTAACGAGTTTGTTAAGTTTTACCACATAGTTACGTTGTTTGTTAAAGCTTATAATGTAAGTGTTTTTTGTTTTATTGACACGATTTTTCAACTGAGACCGTTTCATAATGGCCTGACGTAACACCTTGTTTATGTGTGGTTTTTGATTACCACGTATCATTTTAGTTTTTTTAGGAATGTTTTATATTGTCTATCTCTGTTTTTCATTGCATCTTATTAAATTTCTTGTAACACATGTAGGTTATGATTTTAGCCTCTTCTTTCTGAAATGATGTTTTTAACATTGAGTAAATCATATGGTGATGATCACTGATACCAGTTTCATAAGAAGTATTTTTAAACGAATACTTGAAGTTTTTCATATTAACTTGAAGTATCCATTGTTTTGAGAAGGAGGTTTGTAAATAGATATAACAAGCCATTTTTCTTTCCTTAAATTAATTTCAAATGACAAAGCTTGAATTTCTTACCTGAATCCAACAAGAAGCATTCGTTTTTATTACATGCTGTAAAACAATTTGGTTTCCCAACCCTTTTTATAACTATAAGTCCTTACGAATGGATGTTTCCGCAGGTACTTTTTTATTAACAAAAAAATCTTTAATGCTTTACTTTTTTTTCAATTTAAGATAAAAAATTAGTCAAATGTGTCGGACTACATATTATGTACGTTCTGAAACAAGTAAGAAGTGGGCATATGACCGGCAGCAATAGTCAAAAGTGGAAGAATTTGCTCTCTTAAATATCATTTTACTAGAAAAAGGATTAACGATAAACCCTTATTTCTACCATTTTGAATGCCAGAAAAGGGAAACGATCCACTTACATCTGTTCGTGTGGATTAAAAAAATCAAAGGCCTCGCGTTGAATCAAATTGAGTGGACCATGTAATCTAAAAATTCACCCATAGTCTAGCGCGTTTGTTTTTAAAAAATTTTAACCTCATATAATATAACTGAATAATTTTATTTTATGTCAGATTTCCGACGGACAACAAATGCTATTAAAATATATAACAGTACACAACGTACTTCGTTGTGGCAACTACCAGTACGTTGTTGAGACTAACTCTTCCCTTTCTCAGCTATATAGTTAATAAAGTTGTTGTGAGACTAACTCTTCCCTTTCTCAGCTATATAGTTAATAAAGTTGTTGTTGAGACTAACTCTTCCCTTTCTCAGCTATATAGTTAATAAAGTTGTTGTGAGACTAACTCTTCCCTTTCTCAGCTATATAGTTAATAAAGTTGTTGTGAGACAAACTCTTCCCTTTCTCAGCTATATAGTTAATAAAGTTGTTGTGAGACTAACTCTTCCCTTTCTCAGCTATATAGTTAATAAAGTTGTTGTTGAGACTAACTCTTCCCTTTCTCAGCTATATAGTTAATAAAGTTGTTGTGAGACTAACTCTTCCCTTTCTCAGCTATATAGTTAATAAAGTTGTTGTGAGACTAACTCTTCCCTTTCTCAGCTATATAGTTAATAAAGTTGTTGTGAGACTAACTCTTCCCTTTCTCAGCTATATAGTTAATAAAGTTGTTGTTGAGACTAACTCTTCCCTTTCTCAGCTATATAGTTAATAAAGTTGTTGTGAGACTAACTCTTCCCTTTCTCAGCTATATAGTTAATAAAGTTGTTGTGAGACAAACTCTTCCCTTTCTCAGCTATATAGTTAATAAAGTTGTTGTGAGACTAACTCTTCCCTTTCTCAGCTATATAGTTAATAAAGTTGTTGTTGAGACTAACTCTTCCCTTTCTCAGCTATATAGTTAATAAAGTTGTTGTGAGACTAACTCTTCCCTTTCTCAGCTATATAGTTAATAAAGTTGTTGTGAGACTAACTCTTCCCTTTCTCAGCTATATAGTTAATAAAGTTGTTGTGAGACTAACTCTTCCCTTTCTCAGCTATATAGTTAATAAAGTTGTTGTGAGACTAACTCTTCCCTTTCTCAGCTATATAGTTAATAAAGTTGTTGTGAGACAAACTCTTCCCTTTCTCAGCTATATAGTTAATAAAGTTGTTGTGAGACTAACTCTTCCCTTTCTCAGCTATATAGTTAATAAAGTTGTTGTGAGACTAACTCTTCCCTTTCTCAGCTATATAGTTAATAAAGTTGTTGTGAGACTAACTCTTCCCTTTCTCAGCTATATAGTTAATAAAGTTGTTGTTGAGACTAACTCTTCCCTTTCTCAGCTATATAGTTAATAAAGTTGTTGTGAGACTAACTCTTCCCTTTCTCAGCTATATAGTTAATAAAGTTGTTGTGAGACTAACTCTTCCCTTTCTCAGCTATATAGTTAATAAAGTTGTTGTGAGACTAACTCTTCCCTTTCTCAGCTATATAGTTAATAAAGTTGTTGTGAGACTAACTCTTGCTATATAGTTAATTAATTTCTTCCTAGCCTAAAAGTGTAACAGCTGTTAGACCAGCAGGGCAGGAATGCATATAATTTTACAGTTGCACATTATACCGGGAAGTTTACAGTAAATTCTAGTTAACAGAGCTTTTTTAAGGATATCAAATTTACCTAGATTTAAGGAAATATCTCCAGACGCCTCTGTATTAGCAATGCAGCAGTCTGTCTTGGACGCTATATCCCATGGGCCAGTGACAGATTTTATCCGTATCAATATACGAACACCATCGCGAAGTCGAGAAAAAATCCTACCAAGCATGTTGCATGAGCTAAAACAAAACGACCATTTCGCAGTTTATGACCTAACCCAAGTTACTAAATGTTCCGTGGCATTCGTCGGTGGACAAAGCATGAAAGGATGTAGATAAATCATTATTATCAAAAAATTACTACAAGTAAATCCACGCTTTATCATGCTTTGACGAAGGGTACATCATGCTTAAAAATTGATAGCTATTGTTCATCAACAGGGGGGTTTAAATGAATTTAAAACTTGGTAAGTTTGATTATCTTGAATTAAATTTTGTACTTCTCTTTTCAATAATGTTTTTATATTTTCTTGTTTATTTTTCACGTGTTTGTAGCTTGTTATGACATTTGTTAAGGCCATGACCTACTAATATCACTGAAATATGCTGTCAGAAAATAATATATAAGGTTTGGTTAACAAGATATACACATTCTTTAATAATTAATTTTACTTTGTTACTTCTTCTTGCGGACAATAATATATCATATATCGGCTAAACGTGCCAATTAGGTCATTTTCCTTGTCGCTCCAAGCCAAGAATAGAATTTACTAGTGGAATAATGCATTGTTTTAGGAGTATAATTAACATGTGCATAAAATATCTCAGCATTAAAATTATTGAACGATTAAAAAGTTTATCTGCGAAAATCACTAGTTGGTTTATTTTTCTGAAAAAAATAGAGAGCGCCATCATACCGTTTTCTGGTATTCAAATTTTCAGAACAATGCTTCAGTACTGAATCAATGGTGATATTAAAATAACACACAGTATTGCCAAGAACGTGTTTCCGATGCGGTGATCTGTTCTTAAAAGTACCTGTTTTCACATTACTTAACGAGTCTTCTCTTATAATAATACGCTAAGTGTGTCTGTCTGTCACTTTTGCAAACACGATATTTTTTACCACCCGAATGCGCGAGTTTTTCGAGTTTTTTTGTTTTGTTTACATTTGTCTCGCAGCCGTTAGAAACCACGTGATAGAAAATAAGCAGTATGATTCGTTCAAATACGTACTTTCGAACGGGACGGCATTCGAATAGAAAGTTTCCTTGGCGTAAAAACAAACAAACAAAAAAATTGTTTTTAAAGTTCTCGCGACAAAAGACGAACTTAAAAAACTTAAAAAATTTAGAAGAGAAAGAAAAAGGCGAATTAACAAAAAAAAAACCGTGAGAAAATAAAAAGAACAACAAATAATACAGTTAATGAGAAGTGTAAAGGGGATTTACAGGTAAAGTTTTAAATACTCTCTCCTCTTTCACTGTTGTGTTAATAAATAGGGTAGCTAATACATCTTTGTTTTCAAATATAAAAATATAAAAATGTTGATGGTATTTTTTAAGATACAGAGAACAAATCACATTTTAACAAATATAGCTACAGCACATCAGCTAGCTTTCAAGTTAACTATGAGTTTTACTTTTACTACGTTAAGAAATATCCTATTCAGGCGAAAATGTAGGTGCGCATAAATCAAAGTGAAATAAAAAGAGAAGGGAAATGTTTCTTATACTTTCGTTTTCTGATTTGTTTATAACAACAAAGCTAGCATAATTGTATCCCCAGGTGCGTAACTAATCTGCGTGTTTAATTATTTAAAATGCTACACAAATGTGTTGAGCACATGGATCGTTGTTTACAGTGTTGTATAAAAAGTTTAGTTAAAGGCTAAAGATTTCAGTCATAGTTAGTTAGTTAAGAAAAAGAAAGGAAAGAAGTAGCCATAGTTGTAGCCATAGTTGTAGATAAAGACAGCAAAATATCAGTTTATCTACATTTTTTAGCAGTCTAACTAGCTTCTTTACATCACTACTCACGTCATCCTTATCTGTTTGCCTGCCACAAGACTGTTACAAATGTGTGAAAAGAAGCCTGTCTAGCTAAAGTATCCTATATATATATACAGCTAGCCTTATGTATTAAAGGGAGGTTGTGTTTTTATGTATATGTTTTTAAGACTAGCTACCTAAGTTAAAAGAGTTTCTCTTTCTATTATGGTTTTTAGTATAGATACAAGACCAAAACAAAGGTTATCAGAATCTATATAACTTGGAACATAGAAACTGCGAGTAAGAAATTCTATAGTTCTTAAATTTGAACAAGTTAGCTTCATTAATAATTATACATATATATAGATCATTTTCTTTTCTCATTTTAGGAATTGTGGTATATACCTATAATTTGTTTCATTTAGTTTTAATCAGGATATATATATATAATGTCAAATGAGTCTGGAATTAATGACAGCAGTAATACTGTTCGTGGTTTTAGGCTGTTTAATAATTTAGGTAGGTTTGTGTTGCAACAGCATGACAATAATCAAGGTTTGGTAGGTGCCATCTTGAGGCAAAGACCACATATTTCCCAAAATTTTGAATTGCCACAAGAAATGCAAAGAAATGTAGTACCACGTTTATCAGATAATGATGATGTTTCCTTAGCTAGACGCAGGCAAAATGCTCAATGTGTTGCCTCTTTACGTCGATTGGAATCGACTGATCAGGCCAATAATAGGCGGCATAATGATGCTGTTAGACATGCGGCTAGGCGCAATGCAGAATCAGCTCAGCAAACTCGCAACAGACAAGTTATGGATGCTCAACGGCACGTTGTTGCTAGACAATTAGAATCTAATGAGCAGGCTGCCAATAGACGTGCTGAAAATGCTCATAGACAAGCCATGGCCCGAGAAATGCATAATGCGCCGTATTATAATATTGCACGTCAAAATGTATTGCCTAATTTATATTTTTTAGGTGCTATGGACAAAAAATGTGATTATTGTCAAGCTTTAAAGTTTGAAAATGAAAATTGTTTTAAATGTTGTCACACTGGTAAAGTTGCATTAGATAATTTGTCTCCTTACCCTCAGCAGCTTGGGGAATTATTAACAAATGCAGATACTGTATTTCAAACTTTTAGTCAAATATACGTAAGTATAATAGTGCCGTTGCCTTTGCTTCTTTTGGAGCAAACTTTCGCCCCCCACCTGGCCGTGGACCACCATGCTTTCGTATCTGTGGTCAAATATGGCATCGTGTTGGGGGTCTTCACCCTCCTGAAGGACAAACCCCTGTTTTTAACCAACTTTATATTTATGAAGCAGGTAGGGCTCTCAACGAAAGAATGGCACGCCAAGAAAATAATGGCTGTCGTGAAGACGTGATGCGAACTGTTCAAGATGTTATGGACAGAGTAAGCCCGTTTGCTGCTGCCTATAGGTACATGGCTGAAGTTGAAGCTGAAGAATTGAATCAGGCAGCAGCACAAAACCGTGCTCCATCTGAAGTGCGTATGTACATGAGAGTTGGCAATGACCGAAAGCGCTACAACTTGCCACATCATGATGAAGTTGCGGCAGTATTTGTTGGCCAAGATGGAGCACCTCCTGGAAACAGGGATGTTGTTATCTATCCGCGTGGAGGTGATTTACAGAATATTTCCACAATGTCTGCAAACTTGGATCCAATGGTGTATCCTCTTTTTTTTCCAAGGGGTGAACCAGGTTGGCATAATAGGATACCTCATGTTGCTGTACGTGCAACCCGTACTCGCAACACTACTACAATGTTGCAGTATTATACTTACCGTTTAGCTGCTCGGGAATATTTCAGCCCGATTCATTATGGTAAGAAATTGTTTCAGCAGTATTGTGTTGATTCTTATGTTAAATTTGAAGGTAATAATTTAAATTACATTCGAGCAAATCAAACCAACCTTCGTGTTGATAGTTATGAAGGTTTAGCTGACCATTTGAATGCACGAGCTGAAGAGCGAGGCCTTCAACCAGGTCGTATTGTTGTTCTTCCTTCGAGTTTTCAAGGAAGTCCACGTGCCATGGCTCAAAACTATCAAGATGCTATGGCAGTTATTGGTAAGTTTGGAAAACCTGATTTTTTTCTGACTTTTACGTGCAATCCAAAATGGCGTGAAATTACAGAAAATTTGTTTGCAGGCCAACGTGCACACGATCGGCCTGATTTAGTTTCTCGAGTTTTTAAATTGAAACTAAATGAACTCCTTAAAGATGTTACTGAAATGGGAGTTCTAGGTAAGACTATAGCACATGTGTATGTTATAGAATTTCAAAAGAGGGGTTTGCCTCATTGTCATTTGTTAATTCATTTAGATCCCAATGACAAACTTAGGGATGCAGATGACATAGACAGTGTTATTTCAGCAGAAATTCCTAATCAACAGGAACACCCTGAGCTGTTTGAAGTTGTACGATCGTGTATGATTCATGGATCATGTGGACATCTGAATCCTAATTCCAGATGTATGGAAGATGGTGTTTGCACAAAAAGTTTTTCAAAGAACTTTTTAGCATCTACGGTAGCTGAAGTCAACGGATATCCATTATATAGACGTCGTGATAATGGTATACATATCAATGTCAATAATGTTGACGTAGATAATCGCTGGATTGTTCCATATAATCCATGGCTTTCCAAGAAATACAATGCACATATAAACTTGGAGGCGTGCATGTCTGTTAAATCTGTTAAATACCTCTATAAATATATTTATAAAGGTCATGATTGTGCCAACATTGAGATCAATGAACGTATTGATCATGATGAGGTGCAGACATTTTTAGATGCACGGTACGTCAGTGCACCGGAAGCCATATGGCGTCTTTTTGAATTTACCATGCACCAACAATCTCATGTTGTCCATAGATTGCCAGTGCACTTGCCAAAAAACCATATTGTTTATTTTCAGCAAGGACAGGCTGAAGAGGCTCTGGACAGAGCTGCAGATCAGGCTACAAAATTAACAGCTTGGTTTGTGTTAAATGCAGAGAATCATGATGCTCGCCAATATATGTATCCAGACATTCCTCTTCATTTTGTTTTTAATAAGAACAAAGTTTGGAAACCAAGACAACGCGGTCATGGTAAAATTGTGTCCAGAATGTATAGTGTGTATAGATTTACGAACTGTCAATGGCAATGTTGCTGAAACATTTCGTGACGCCTGTTTATTGCGTGGTCTCCTGCAAGATGATACTGAATGGAACAATACTTTGCAGGAAGCTGTTAACTTTCAGATGCCTCGACAATTAAGGCAACTGTTTGCTGTGATACTTACTCACTGCGAACCTTCTGATCCTTTTACTTTGTGGACAAGATACAAGGATGCAATGTATGAAGATTATATTCGCCAAATGAATGAGGAACATGCTGAGTACAGGCTGCTTCAAGATATTAATTCTGTACTTAGAAGGTGCTGGTGGTAGTGGTAAAACCTTTACTTATAATTACCTTATTTCTGAACTTACAGGTAGGAGTTTTCAAGTTGGAACTGCTGCATTTACTGGCATAGCAGCAACACTTTTGAAAAAGGGTACCACCATTCATAGACTATTCCGGTTACCTGTTCCTATTGTAGAGAACAGTACATGCAAGATAACCCCGGTTTCTGCTTATGCTGCAGAATTGCGACAAAAGAGTCTATTTTTACTTGATGAAGCTTCCATGATTCCTAAGCATGCTTTTCATGCAATAGATCGTCTTCTACAAGATATTTGTAATAATGAGCTTCCATTTGGAGGTAAAGTTGTTCTTTTAGGTGGTAATTTTTCACAGTTACTGCCTGTTGTCAGAAAAGGAAAAGCAACTGAAATTGTGGACATGTGTTTAAAAAGTTCTCCACTATGGCACTTGGTTAAAGAATTTCGATTACATCGAAACATGAGAACAAGGCCAGGAGAACAACAATTTGCTGCATGGCTTCTGCAACTTGGGAAAGGTGTTTTACCTGTTCGGGAGCAAGAACCTTTCCAAGGCGCAATTGAAGTGCCATCCCAATGTGTGATACAAAATGAATGTATTGTTGATACTTTGTTTAGGAATCTTTCACCGGAAATTATGGCATCATCTGTGGTACTAACACCCACAAATGATGACTCACTTACCATTAATGATCAGGTGTTGGCGCTGTTGCCTGGTGAAGAAAAAGTTTTTTTTAGCGCAGATGATGTTGTGTGTGATGAGGAGGAGGAACGGAATCAATATCCGGTAGAATTTTTAAATAGTATCACACCTTCAGGTATGCCTCCTCATTGCCTTAAATTAAAAACTGGTGCCATTGTTATGTTATTAAGAAACATAAACATGAATAATGGTTTATGTAATGGCACTCGACTAATTATAAGACGTCTTCATGACAACTGTGTCGATGCTGAAGTACTCACTGGCAATGCCATTGGAGATAGGGTACTTATTCCAAGGGTGCAACTTGCACCTTCGGATACAGGTATGCCTTTTGTTTTACGTCGCAGACAGCTTCCACTAAGGCTGTCTTATGCTATGTCAATAAACAAGGCACAAGGTCAAACCTTTGAAAAGGTTGGAATATTGTTGCGCAGGCCATGTTTTTCTCATGGTCAGCTGTATGTTGCTTTTTCTAGAGCAAGAGCATTTGGTGATGTTCGAGTAAGTGTTGTTCCCTCATCCAGGCAAGGGTTTTTTAATAGGGAATGTTATACTCAAAATGTGGTTTACCGTCAGGTTCTTACATAATTTATTGAACAATTGTGTTGTAGTATATGTAATGCAAATATAAAGTAAACAAAATAGATAATTTGCTCTTTATATCTATCCGCCGTGTTGTGCGAAATGTACTGCCAACATGAGAGTAGCGTGCACTGTTGATGGGGGTAAATGTTCCTATTCGGTGCACCCATGTCTTATACATTTATAAGGCTCATCAGAATAATTAGGGTTCAGCAGTATCCTAAAGTCAGGGGGGGAGGTTTTTATCTGATAACAAAAGTCTTGGAAAACAAAATAATATCTTTTGACTGTACTGAACAGGATGGTAATTTCGTATTCACATTTAAAAACAGTGAATATTGGGAAGAGTGCTACAACCCTTACAAAAAGCTGATGATACTACTTTTTTGCGGATATTTATTTTGGCTTTTTCAAATTTATTGTATGCCTAAAATATGTTGTGAATCCTAAAAGTACAGTATTGATACATTTTATTTAAATGTTGTGTTGCACATGCATCTCTTTTTCTTTTAGGTGAAGTGCAAAGTCCTATGGCTTACCTTCGCGTGGTGCACTTTGTTAAGTGATTAGCATATGAACGTATAAATTTAAAAATGATTTATTGTAAACTAAGGACTAAGAAAAGAAATTTGCGACATAAATTATTTCTAAGTCCGCTTTCTCATATATTCTGCAACATCAATTATTGCGGTTTAAGGCTGTGAAAAATTTTGTGCAGTATTTTTAATTAAACTAGCTGTAAATCTACAATTCAGTAATATCAGAACAAACAAAAAACACTTAGAAACACTTAGAAAATTTGAAATGATTGAAATGATTGTGGCTTTACTGATTTTTTGCACCTTTTGAACATGAGGAAACATTAAAATCAGGTGTTCTAACAACTTTAAAAATGATATCAGCGTTTATTTCAGGGTGTTAAACGGTAGTAAAAACTCGATCTTTAAATTGAATTTTAAACTCAATCTTATAAAATGAAAAATATGAGGTAAAAAAATCCTTATTTGATTAAATTTTTAAAGTAAGAAGTCTGTAAAAATAGAAAAAAAAAACATTCAGATACGAAAAAGGTTGAAGATGGATAAACAGAATAGGGTTAAGTCAAACTTTAACTATACGTCTGGGTTTAAATCAACTGAAATTCATTAACAAAAAACCCGATTGAAGTTTTTAGGATGCTCTTTTTCGTTATGCGAATAAAAGGTTTTTGCCAAAAAAATTGAGCTTAAAAAGCATTTTTACTAATTCAACCAATACTATAACTCACACAAAAACTTTATGTAGAAAAATAGCTGCGTTATATATGCTAATCATGAACTGAAAGCCAAGGCACATTTTCAAATGAATTCACATTGCTCTTATTTTTACATTATTCTTCCTATTCAGCCATATATGTATTGTCACAACAGTTACCACTGAACCATTACTGTCGTAAAATGTACATTTTGTTCTTAACATTCTCTTTTAGTCTTATAATAATATAATGGAAATAGTGATGGAGGAAAAATTGTTAAAAACTCCAGAGAAGGATAAATCAGGTATTTGGCATAGCCTTATTTAACCAAACTTAATTTTGTTATCGCCCTTATTTTTATAAACATCATTATTATTTAGAGCATAATAACAGCCAGCACAAACATTTCATATACTTACACATCCATGATCACACAAACACAAAGGAAGTATCCATTTTTTATTGTAATTAGTAATAGTTTTTCCTTTTTTTTAAAAGGTGGACAAGTTGAAAACAGACAGGGTATTCTTACTTTTTTACATCTTAATATTTCGTACAGCATGAGGAAAACATTGTGATTAATAGTTCTTATTGTCGTAAATTTTTGTTTTTTAGAGAGTAGTGGACGAGTTGCAGAAATGCAGGGTATTCTTATTTTTTACATTTTAATATTTTCTTAAACTCCAGGCTACAGCATAAGTGAAATAATGGGATTAATATTTTTTATTGTTCTTAAATTTTTTAGAAGGTGAAGTTGAAAGTGTACACGGTATGTTTTTGTTGTCCTATTTTGTCACCTCCGCCTTCAATTTTTTAATATATTTTTTCCTTCCAGATTATTATAACAGAAATATTTTAGATGACACAGAAAAACAAGTAGAAAAAAAGAAAGAAGGTACGGATATGTTCATAATAAATAGTGTCTATTTTTATTATTTTTATAACATATTCCATTTTGTTTTATCTTTTTTTAGTTTTGACGTATACAGCTTACGTGGCTTATAGAAAGCAAAATCCTGGCCCCCTGTCCAATAAATCATTTAAGTGGTGGAGAGCACATGGGGGTCAGGATTTACCCAATTTTTCGTGGAAAAAAAAACACCTAAGACAAAAGCACAAACATCAACACACATACACTGTTCAAACTCAGTACAACAACTGCACCATTACAAACAACAATTATTATTATTAAGTTTTTAAATTATTATTATTTTAAATTATTAGATTTTATGTTCGTGTATGTGTTTAGTTTTTTTACTCTGAGGTATCTAATAATACCACAACGGCAATTAGTTATTCTATTTGGCATTATTATTTATATCTAAGCAATGTTTACAAACACTGACTTTGTAAAAAATGTTTATTCAATTATTCCATTATTTCACCCTGTACGATAATTATTGATCATTGTATACTCTACTTTTATCAATTTCATGCATGTGCTATTATTCAGTTTTTTTGTAATCGATACCTCAGAGGTTCGTTTTTTTGTTTGTCTGTTGAGTGGTTTATTTTAATGATAATTTATTTTTAATATAGTAATTATAATAGTTATTTATAATAGTTATTTTGATAACAAAAAAAAGATTAATTCAACCAATGTTTTATGGTACATCTTTTTTTATAAGAACACTTAAAGAAGGCCTTTCAACTTTTCAAATTGTTCTTAAATTGGTCGTAATTTTCCTCTGATTTTGTCATTTTTTGTGTAAGTGTAAAGGAGCATTTCCGTACTTAATGTTATCTATATTATGTAGTCAAACATTAAAATACATTTAGTTCACTTCAACATTCACTGGTATTGGGGGCTCACAAGCTACTGGAATTGGTCATATTGCCCAAAACTTACCTTATTAACTCTCTTTAGTACAAAAGCACACTACGTACTTTTCTTTTTCTTTTTTAGGTTGAAGCGCAAAGCCCCATGACTTGCCTTCCCGTGGCGCGCTTCGTTAGGTGGATTATTTTCTTTTTAAGGAGATAATTCATGAACTAAAAGTCAGGGCATGCCATGTTAAAATTGCATCACATATTTTTGGTATTGAAAAGACTCAAGAAGCATCAACTGCAGGTAACTTACTTACCAATATATTAATATTATACGATCTGTATGTAACCATTGAATTATCTTTTTACAGGAAACAAAAATATTAAAATATTATCATCATAATTTATTATTTTTTAGGTTTATAGAGGTTTATGGAAAACAAAATCCCAAGTTTTCTTTTTTGTAACATTATCGTTTTCGTAAGTTATCCTTATTTTTACTGCTTTTTTGTCATTTTTCCACAGGCCTTTACAACTATCAAAAACGCATTCAATTTTTACGTAGATAAACAGGACACTGCTGACGTCATCAAAATTCCTAAAATCTTCTAATTTTTCATTGTTCTTCTGCCTGAGTGGATTTTTCCACGGGCCTAATCGACTAGTTTTATATTATTACTGCAAGCTAAAATATTCTTGCAATTTTGTTTACCCGTTGCATACATTGCGTAAATCTAAAAACTCTGACAACAATACTGCAACTGCGTAGAAACATGCCTGAATTTATCTCCTCGATGTTTTTAGTGCGAGTGAATTCCATCTCCTCTGCTTTTTACAAATGAATTTATCTCCTCGATGTTTTTAGTGCGAGTGAATTTCATCTCCTCTGCTTTTTACAAATGAATTTATCTCCTCGATGTTTTTAGTGCGAGTGAATTCCATCTCCTCGTATGTTTGCCAAATTAATTCTGCAGTTAAAAAGGCGTCTTTCGTTATGTCATATAACAAACACAAATCGAGAGAATATACGCGAACAAATATATCAAAAATATTTTGATTATTTTTCTTATTATTAAGTGGTTAATTTGGGTAGAGTAGAGTGACGTGTGGTGAGATATTACAGTTTCAAATAAAAAGTTAGAATAGTAATCAATTACGCTCTTAAAGTTTTAATAGACAGTTTATATGAATTATACATCAGAAAATATAGCTTATGTTAGAAGTGTAGTTTGTTACGATAAGTGAAAAGTCATATGAAGGCTTTAAGCAACTTTAATAACAGTCGACGGTCAAAATCGCGTTGGCACTACGCTTAAAACTAGCATTTAAAAACAATTAATATGTTGGGCTAAAAAAATTTAATTGATGAGAATTTGACCGTGAGATTTTCTCGGAAAGAAGGCCCTCCAGGAACTAAGTTCTCTGGTAGCTAATTTACAATTGTGCCTTTTTAAATGTAACAGATGATGTGAAATGTCACTGCATGCTACAAGTGACTGTGATAGCAAGTAATAGCAGGTGACTCGTGATGGAGAGGTCCAGCAATTATGATTAACACGTTTATAATAAATTTATATATTTATTATCATCGACATGTTAAAATAATTGCGTTTTTCCCACACTTAACAGGTTGCCAATGTCCAAAGGTGAATTTCGCCGAAAAATGCAATTCTCAAATGCAATGAAAATCGACAAATTAAACGTCACGCCGTCAATTACATTAATGTAATGTTAAAGGGGCTCAGCCAATATGCACTTTTAATGATCAGAGGTCTGATCAGGGTGAAGCATTCTCTGTTGAGAATGAAGTACGGATGTGCTACGATAAATATTCACCTATATATGCACTTATCACTTGAGGCCAAATGACATGGAAATAAAATCTCCTGTATTGATAATAGGTGTGCATATTGGCTATAATTCACTATATAATTCACTGTCACTTATGTTGTGAAATTTGCATAAATTTGCGAGGGATAAATCCACCCCTCATGACAGAGCTTTTTCAGGTTAAAACATGCCTTATTCTTTATTAAATGCCAACTTGCTTACTTTACGAAGGCTAAAAACGAGTAGATTTGGAACAGGTCTCTTTTATGGAATGCACACAATAAATTTAACGAGACTTTAAAAAAGAAGATTTGCGAGCGTATCCTCGAAAATGAAAATGGAAACATAACATCTACAGGGTTTACAAACATCTTCGTACTCTATAGAATGATGTAGACGAGAACGTGCTGTTCGAATGTTTTTGTTTGCTTGACGTAGATGAGTTTATGATGGGTGTACATGAGGTTTTGATGAATGTTCTTGTAGGCTGTGCAGTGATTTCCCTGAAAATCTAGTATTATGGTTATTTTCTTTTTATAATCTTTCAATGTTGTGTTTTAATTTTGTGGTTGGTCTAAATTGGTCAATATTTTGGTAAGTTTTAACCGTTATATCTCCTTAACTGTTCGTCAAAGGTACATGTTTCTATACATCATTTTGATCAGCATTCTCGCTCTACTATTTGCACCTCCTAAAGAATTGTCAATGTATTATTTTGTAGAAGTAGTTTTTTTTAATTCGCTATTTTATGACAGTCGCGTAATATTTTTACACTCTAAACGGTTGCCTTGAATCAATACCCTGTTATATTGGATGGTGAATGGAGAAAATAATTGTAATGCGATTAGAATTTGTTTATTTTTTCTTGTTACCTACATTACATCTTTGTAAATTGGAGTCTGCGCGTCAAGCGTTGTTTATTTTATGTTCGCTGCACTTGTTAGTGCACACAGACGCTCTTATCAGATTGTCAATTATTCCATTTCACGGATGCTTTTCTCGAAAATTAAGCATATCTGTAAAATATATTTCCTAATGTGTAATAAATTACTAGTTGTATATTACGTCGACAAATTCGCATATAACTTATAACATATAATAATTAGTTATTTAATGCTCAAATAAGATTTACCAATTTTGTAAACCCAGAACTTTTAAAAAATCTGTTTGATAACTTCAGTCAAAGAACGGATGGACGTAGATAGCTCATTAATTTTGCGAAATAAGTTTGAAAAGCTTGGTAGAAAAACACGAAAGATTCCTAATTAAGAATTAATACACTAATTTTTAGTTGGTAACTTCGTTTCGAAAAAATAAACACATCCACTTTTGTTGTCCCAGATAGACATTTATTTTAAACTTGTGGAGAACAATTGCGTTACTTGCTGATGTTTATTACAAAGCGTGACCAAACCATTTGTCATGGTAAAATGTTTCAGTGTCATCAGAATAACCGAGAACTGTTTATCTAACAACAAAACACTATTTAAATATCGTCATGAAAGATATGGTGTAAGCGAAGCAATAATGACTTGAATCTGAATTATTTCGCACAAATATCATTCGACAAGCAGGACTTGAAATCGCTTTGCTTTTGATAAACGTGTGTGCATCAAACAACACAGAGCACTTCCATCAAATCAGGTTATAACCGTAACGTAAAGACTCTGAAACAGCTTAACAAATTGATCGCTGTTTAATACGCCATGAATAGATCTTGCATTCAAAAACTCCGTCGTAATGTAACGCTTGCACAAATTTTCTCACTGGTTGACATCTAGTTTCTTGTAACCATAATTCTTGATATAAAATTGTAATGGTAACATATTATACTTGCAGATACAGGTATTGACACTATGATCGGATGTTTGATGTCACGATATTTGTTTGTTTCATATTTTTATCTAAATAAATACAAAATAAATAAAGTTTACAGATTAAGAATTGCGCAAATGTTACACAGAAAAAAATATTTTTTTTCAGAAGAAATAACACATTTTCACATTTTAAAAACAAACATTAACTTCTTCTCACCTAAAACTGCTTTAAAAAAGTGAAGCATCCATGAACGGAAAACAATCTGTTTAATGTTGAGAAAATTTTGTGTGTTTAAAACAAACACAAGACGCGCGGACTGCATTTCAAAAACTTTCTTCGTATATGTGGTATACAAGTTCTCTTTTGTAAAACAAAACTACAACGCGGTTACACAAGCAAAAGGCCTGGATTCAATACTACAGGTTTTCTAATAACTGAAGAAATTAATTTTTCAGTCATTTGTTATTGTTTAATTTTTCAAAAATTACATAATTCCATTGTTGAAACGCTGATCAAAAGATGTATAAGATCACACGTTTTAAACGAGCGGTTGCAGAGAAAGTTCAATAGTATCTTTGTTAACGGAACAACACATTTTCACATTTTAAAAACAAACATTAATTTCTTCTCACCTAAAACTGCTTTAAAAGAGTGAAGCATCCATGAACGGAAAACCAATCTGTTTATTGTCGAGAAAATTTGTGTGTTTAAAACAAACACCGGACGCGCAGACTGCATTTCAAAAACTTTCTTTGTATATGTTGTATACAAGTTTTCTTTTATAAAACAAAACTACAGCTCGGTTACACAAGCAAAAGGCCTAGATTCAGCATTATAGGTTTTCTAGTAACTAAAGAAATTAATTTATCAGCTATTTGTTATTGTTTAATTATTTTAAAAATTACCCGATTCCATTGTTGAAACGCTGATCAAAAAATGTATAGGATCAAACATTTTAAACAAGCGGTTTGATAGCGGAACATATGTCTTTTTAAAACGGATTTACTAACCCGGTTAATCCAGTTTTAAAATATTAATTTAAGTCGTTGTTATTTTCATTCGTTCCATGATATTTAGTCTGAAATGTAAATGTGCAATGCAAGGATTTTGTTTTTAGCAATAGGCGTCAACAATTATGTGCACGCCTAAACTTTTAGACCCTACTAGATTGGGGTCAAACCAAGCTGGAAAATTCTTTTCAACGGGAAAATTATTTTTAGAATTACAAACCAACAACAACTTGCACCCTTCTCTTAGTAGAAAATAAAATTATCATTTCTTTCGTGTAGATTAATCAATCGAAATGCGAGAAGAACTCAACCATAAGATGAGTACATGATATTATACGTAGCTAAGATTTTATCTGTATAAATATTTTGTTTTAAATAAATCGTTTTGAACAATTGGGTGCCATAGAATCTGATAGACCAGACGCTATCTTTTATTTCTTCAACGGAATGACAAAAAAACAAATGTAAGTGATTATGTTCTTATGTAACGTTTGATATCATGTAATAGCAGTAGAAATGCTTTTTATAGAATTGCCCAGTACGTCAGTTTGTATAAAGTCAAGTCACGTTGTAAGAAAACATTGTCCATGTCCTCTTGCAAGTTGCTACAGGAATATTGTCTGGAATCAATGATTAAGTGACGAAAGTAAGTTTGTGGTCTTTTTCATGCAGGCCGAACAAATGTGAGTTTGATATTTTACTGATTCGAGCTCCAGAAACAGGCTACTTCACACATTCACATGTTGATTTGGGTAAAATGTTAACATCAATCGTTTTCATGTTAGATCAATTCCGCTGCAAAACGGATAAGAAATATACAAAGTGATTTTTTTATTTTTGTAGGACCAGCTATATGCACAATTGTTCTGGAGTTGTAATGCAGGTTGGCATTTAATAAAGGGGGTTAAGTATTTGACAGCCATACAAAACGGTACATAATGATTCTATTCTACAAGGCCTGCAAGGAGCGCGCAATACTTAAATCTGTCCTAAAGGTTTGTTGCTGGAAAATAAATACGCGAGTAATTATATGTTTGAGTGTATTGCAATTTGCTGTTTAGCGGGCGTGCACGGTTTTATAGCACACGATATGTATTATATTAGAAAGTAAAAAAAAATCACATACAGCAATCCAGGTCGTCGATTCCAACCTCTTCTGGGCTCCCACAATTGCTTTTTCCACCTTTCCATAAAATGCTGATAAACCAAACTAAAAAAGTGATATAGCAAGTTATAACTTACAAAGATTGTAAGATTGTTTGAATTGTAAAAATTTTACTTACCATCCTTCAGTGTGACATAATTTCTTTTCTTGCTTCTGAAGTTTCTTTTGTCATTCTATAAATAAATTAAAACAGGTACACCGTTCTTTGAATCAGGGAAATGAAAAAATAGATATTAAATCAGTAAAAACGCAACTTACCATCGTCTACTATAAACTTTTTACGCAGTCATGTTACTTTTTCTTATCGGTAAGAAACTCTTTCCTCTCGCTCAACATGGCTTACCTCGACAAGGCGTGGAATAAAATCGTTCTGGTTAATTAATTCTGGTTAATTTTCTTAAAAAGTAATGGCGCTATGAATTCCCTACGTGAACAAGATACAATGTCATTATTAATTCCTTAATAGGTAGTTATAATTGAAGCAAAAAACCATTAAAAGTTACGCTTGGGAAATATGTTTTTATAAGATATAGAAACATGAATTTTATAATTACGGAAAGCATGCGACGTTAATATTGTAATATACTGTTTGAAAAAGACGGTTGAGGACAATCATCATCAAAGTTCTAAAAATTTTTAATGTAAAAAGCTGTCATCACACTTCGTTATAAAGTAATGAAAAATTCTACAAATATTTCAATCGTGTTTAATATTAAATATTGCTAGATTTTGTCTATGTGCATCTCCTATACATAGCTATGATGTACCGACGATAAGATGAATGTTGTTCGCAAAAAACGTCTATCAAAACAAGTGCAAAACTTAGGTAATTGTTAATTTAAGAATAACATCACTGCTCCGAATGTAATCTGATATAGCGACAAGTTGGGTCAATGTTTTTTATAAGAACGACCGGATGTGCTTATTGTTTTAATATTTTTTCAGCTTTATATATATTCTTATTTGGGTTCTTGAAAAAAGAGAAGTATGTTATCAAACTTACGGCAGAAACCGTTTGATTTTGAAAAAAATCAAGTCTTTTTTCAGAGAAACGATCTATAGTCGCCAGTAGTCACGAGATTTTGATTTATTTTACTGGGTAGTTCAGAAGCGAAAAGTCATTATACTAAAAACGTACGCTTGGGATGAAAGCATGCGAGGTTAATATAGTGTTTGAAAAGCACGTTTGAGAATAATCCTTTTATTATCATAGCACTTTGTCAAGAAAATAATGTGAAAATTCTACTTACAGTGCAGAGAATTATTCTTGTCTTTCTATGCGTATGATGTTCAACAAAATAATGCGACAAAAACTTATTGTACGTCTTAGTTTCAACGCAATTTTTTTCTCGCAAGAAGACATTGAGATGGTCACTCTTTGTTGAGACCGAAAAAATTGTTGTTTTTACGTCTTAGTTTCAATGTCAATTTTTTTCTCGCAAGAACATATTGAGATGGTCACTCGTTGTTGAGACCGAAAAAATAGTTGTTTTTACGTAACATTAGTAATGGTAGCCAAAGCATGCAGGAAAAGTCAACACTGTTATAAAGCCAGTGGGTTTAACGTATGCAGCACCGTAACACTCTTTTTTTCCGAGCTTGTTCGCCTATATGTAAACGTGGTTGATAAAGAAAGAAGTAACAGAAAATTCAAACTCTGATTGAAGAAAAAATTGAAAAAACCCACACCTATTCAACAATTGACTCACCTTAGATTCTTGAATTTTAAATATTCAGTCCTTAAAAAAATAAAATTTGGAATTGATATGTACGGTTTTTTTAATTTGTATGTTGATTTTCAATTTTAGATTTTATCTTTTAATTCTGAATTTTAGAAGACTTTCAGTAATAAACTTTCTTTTTTGTATTCTTTCTTGTGTTCTTCAGTTCAAAAACTGAGCATAGTACAGCAAACAAGACTCCCCCAGTGTCACTGTCTTTGTTTTCAGAAATCCACATAATTTCCCTATTAAATCGCATGGCACATTTTAACACAAAAAGTTGTTGTGGAAATCACAAGTAACAGAAAGACAGAAAGAAAATATAAGGAGAAAATACTAAAACAATTAACAAACATCGCACATAGAGGGTCTGCCATCACATTTAGGGATCGTTTAATTGCAAGGTAGAAGAAGCGCACCTGGGTAAATTTATTTTACTATAACAAAAACTATAATAAGAAATAAAATAAACACTTCTTCCACTATAACAACTGCGACAACAAGAAAATGAAGTAGCAATTTAATAGGACCTAAAGACGAAAAATTAGTTTAACGCTAACAGTAGTAAAACAAATATATATTGCTTTAAGATGAGAATGATCGAGTGAGAATGGTGTGTACTCTAAGCAACAAAAACAACGGAGATTACGTCAGTTATTTCCACTCGTTTACAATTTTGCAGCCTTAAATTTATAAAGTGCAATACAATAATTTATAAAGTGCAATGCAATGGCTTCACTAATCTTTGTGTACTTTTCTTTGACGTCAACTTTGTTTTAACGTCAAAGTTTGGTAAATTACAGAACAATTCTATAGATGATGTTTTATAACCTTGTTAAAGAAAACTGTGAAAAATACAACCCACTTTGCAAAAGTCACAGACAGACAGACGGAAGCTTCGTATTATATGACATTGTTGTTCTGTCCGGCAAGATATGTTGATATCATCTGGTTTGTACGATACTGCTGATGTTTTGTGTTTTGACATGCACATATGTAAAAGCCGCTTTGTCTTGAATTATATAACTAATAATTTGTGTGTAAACTAGCCGGGGGATCCAAAGTCGAAACGCAAATAACTTTGTTACCAGTGAAGGGACTAATATGAACCGTAAACTAATATGAAGCGTAAACTGTGCCACGCATTTTTATTTGTAAAAGAGTAAAAAATGTTTGTCTCTCATTTTCTCTGTGTGTGTCTTCACATAACAAAATATAAATTCGCAATGTGAAACACAAATTTGCTAACATCTAGTGTATATATACTACATATATCATGTGTGAAAAAATAATATCCATTTTGCAAAAAAATATCTTAATAACACTTTGACTTCATTTGTATACATTTTCTGAATTTTCTGAGTCATTCCTAAACTTTTGAGGGAAATTATCGACTTTTATTTTTAAAAGTAGATTCAATCTGGGCCTTTTTCCATTCTTGCTCAATTTACTCTACTGCAGCACAGGATAAACTTGAGAATAAAGTTATGTCTAAATTCTAAGAAACCGAAATTAGAAAACCACGAGGTTATATATATAGTAGAACATTGATAGTAGGCAGGGTGTTTAGATTCTAAAAAAGCTCATAATACATGAGTTGACGTATTGATTTAAGTTTAGTATCGAGAACAAAGGACATCCACGTTTGTGTAGAGGCAAAAAATATAAACAACAGACCAAAGTCTGCCCTGAGAAACAATTCCAATGTAATTTTAATCTTATATTCCTAATCAACAAATTAACGTAAATAGCCAGTTTGACCTATGTGATCCTCTTTTTTTGCCTGTCTAGATGCACGCGCATATAAGAAATATCGTAAACATTCGCAACTCATCTATAGCTAGCTATCAGTCAGGAAAGAACTGTTAACTAAGTTGGACGTAATGCTTCTCCAATAAGCAGAGTATTCAAAATTTGGGTGATGACCGCCTAAATTTACACACAAAGAAAATCACTGACCAAACCAAAATGTATAGCTAGCTACACAACACTTGCTTCAACACATGGTGAGAAGCCATTTGTTTGGAAAGTAAAAAAAGTCTGCTTGAACCCTGGTAGTAGCAAGCTGGTTAATAGGCGAATTTATAGGCGCTGATAGCTAGTTAAGATTTCTGCCTAAGAAATAGCTAGCTAGCTGGCTACGGAATTAAAAAGTAATATAATAATACTAACCAGGTTGTTTTTTACGCCAACAGCAGTTTTACAGCCATCACTACAGTCAAAAGTGTTTTTTTGTTCAATATTTACATCTCTAGTCACTTGTTGATTATCCATTATCTTGTAGGATCTTGTGATTATACTACTATAGTAGAACAAAAAGTCAGCTAATCAGAAACACAACGACCTCTAACAAAGAAAAGCTTCGGCTGATAAAATCGTGCAGCTAAATCCGCAATATTGCATCGACTATTGCCAGGCCTTTTTACCGCTTAAAAGTTTTACTGTATGGCATGAATACTAGACCGTTTTGTACCTTTCATGTTATACATTAATATTATCTATGAGGATGCGTTGTATCTCTCCGTAAATCGGAGATTTACATTATCCGAAATCAAAAGATTAACAGGCGTCGAATAAGTCTGCTTATCGCACTTAGGTGGACAGATTTGGAGAACGTCAAAACCGAAAAATAAAGAACTCATTTGAATATTTTGAAATGTAATCCTAAAATCTGGCCGAAAATCATCGAGAATATTCTTTTTGTTTATTGCGTTGGTCAACATTATTTTGTCAAGTACTCCACCTTCATGCTGATTTATAACCTTGTTTCTTGGCTCATCCTCGAATCCTTTGGGAAACAGGAGCATGTACGTCTTTATGGCTCACCAATGAGCTGATGAGCTCACTGAAGGTGATAAGGAAATATAGAAAGTAAAGGTGAACCAATACTCTCATGGACACAGGACAAAAGTTAATTTGTAAGGCTCTAGCAGCCTTGAAGTCACCAAGGGATATTAAACTACTTAAAAAAAGTCGACTCACTTTCCGGCTTGTGGCGACCATATTCAGTGATTGCACGATGGTAGTGGCTATTATAACTCATTCCGAAAAAAATGTAAAAATCGTTCTTTTTATGTCTTGTGAAGAATGGAAGGTTGTAGTAACATTTCGTCTTCTCGATTAGCAGATTTATGGTTTCAGTTGTGGTCTTTCTGCTCAAATTTAGGTAGTTTAAGTCTGATGACGAATCCCCCGTTGATTTAGGCTTTCTTTTGTTTCGATTACAATTTACTTCCATATGGTAAAGAATTATTACACTTTTTTTGCGCCTAAGAGCGACTTGATTTCATTTTATATGTCCCTGTTATGTATAGTATTTTAGATATTTCTTCAGAATAATCATATTTTTGTGGCGTTGAATAAAAAATACCAAAAATACAGTTTGAAATTTAGTTGTCAGTTGTTGAAGAAGATCAAAACATATTGAAGAAAAAGAACATTTATTTCACCTACTAGCTATATTGTTCTGCTAATCAATCAAGCGCTTAACAGACCTGTGTCATCTATTAAAATTCTCACTACTAGAAATTGTTCCGCTGAAATGTTTTCGGTGTTCTATAGACGTCCTAACTCCCTGGAATACCATAAAAATAATCCATAGAGTCAAAATTTTGCGTTTCACTCTTGATTTTCTGCCACTTTTTATTCAAAATGTTTCCCGAATAAAACTAGACGCGAAAGTCTTAATTTCACGCTCCCTACTTCACCGCGAGACAAGGCTGCACATTGCATTATACAGGCCATAAAAGCAATATCAAGGAAAATATTTAAGATTTATAAGACGTGTAATTATTTAAAACTTATAAAAAAATAAAAAATCTGTTTCTCAGTCTCTTATGTCGCTGGTTCGGTGTTTGTGTTATTAATGTAGAATTATAATTAGAATGTTGTGAACATATTTTCTAACTTTCATTAAATATGGTAACATTGTATTCGTGTACGAAATTAATATCCAGCTGCCACACCTTCTTTTCTGGGATCAGATTTCGCGTAAATTTTTCCACCGTCAACATATATACCTTGAACTATAGCATTAAGACTGGATTGTAGAATTCTGTGATTCTTTTTTTTCAATCCCTCCACAATATCGTCGGAGAGGAGGTACCCTTTTTCATTTCGAATGTATTCTGGAAAAAATGCGTGTTGCGGACGAGCATCTTCCACAGCCGAAGTTAGATTGTACGAAAACATCAACTTCTTGATGATAACCTAAAAAAGGAGTTAGAATGTTAAAAAGAAAGTTATGACAGCAAACAATGCAATTAAAAATTTTTCGATGAGTACAACCTAATTTTTAGACACTTCTTATCTCATTATTTCTTCCAGATAAATTCGCTTAACTATAAAGACCTCTTTGGAAGGACACTGAGTAATAATATAGCGCTAATTAATAATACTTTATGCTTTGCCGCAAAACTGCGTGTGGACGCGCTTTAAACTCTTATAACTCAATTTAAATAAAAATAATTAAATAGATTTTATAAATGGAAGTTATGCTTCTTGTATAGAAATATAATTGCTATTTACTAAACTCTTACCCAAGCGGTAGAAAGTGTTATCCTGGTACCTCCTGAACCACCAACCACCATCACAACATTTCCATCTTTATCAACTAAAATTGACGGACAGGTCGATGATAGAGGTCGACGTCCAGCACCGGGAGCATTATATAACGGCGTTGGATATTTATCACCGTAAGTGGAGTTTAAGAAAAAATCAGCTAGTTCGTTGTTGTATAAAATACCAGTTTTCATTGATCGAAATTTTGCGCCAAACCTAGGAAGGAGGAACTTTAACTATGCTATTCAAGCAATGAAAAAATGTGGGTTTTTACTAAAGTGAAGTATAACATTATTAATATCGATCAAGACATACAGATAAAAAATCATGATTGTTTCACTGGATGTGAAAGTTACTTTATTGCATGTCAAAGTAGCAGGTGGTACGTAAAAATGCAATGTGACAAAATCAAGTTTTTTTAAAATAAAATTAAAAAAAAAAAACTTGAATGCCTGCTGACAATTCATAAAAACAGACGAATAATTAGTGAGCCATTTGTAAATAATACTTAAGAAGATTATTTATCGTTGTCTTAATTTAAAAGAATCAAGTTAATGGTAATAACCGCATTTCTTGAAAAATATAAATTGAAATTTCTACAAACGATGCGGGTTTAGGCATCAAGAGATTAAACAAAGATTTAAATAAAAAAGACATACGCAAAATTGATCGTATCCGTAGCTGATACAGCATTCCCATCTTTATCAATCACTGAAACATGTGTAGTACCATCGTCTTCAGTTGTCGTAAAGAATTGATCGTAATAACTATTTTTTTGCGTGGAAGTGTCATTCACTTTCATACGATTCATTTCAGCCTTCGCTAGACTTATTATGTCTTCTTTCATCTGAAATACAACTCACGCGATTATACTTTTATTGAATAGGAGAGTAGAAGTTAAAAATGCGATAAATTGTTTAAGGAGTGAAAATGAAAACTTCCACCTCAAAAATATGTATAAAGTCAACTGAATGTTTACTTTATCGAATTCGGTTTTATTTTCAACAGGTACTTTATCGGGATCACCAAGATGTGGACGTTTCGAATAGCTAAATTTGAAACTTTCCACAATTCTGTGATATGTTAACACTTTCTCATCAACAGTGTCCAAATATGATGCGTTGAACTTATACCCTATGAAAATGTAAGGAAATGCAACCAAACTAATACACTTTGGCACTAGGAAAAAGAAACACCGTAGTTAGTTGCCATTGTCTGTCTCGTATTAATTTTTTCCTATGACCGTAACCATGTTCTATTAGCGGTTACAGGCACAGTTGTTATTTTTTTAACCTCCCGAACAGTTACACAAACCAAGCTGAAACCTGGAGAGTGCAATGAAAGTTGAAAATTGATGCTATCTGCAACATATCGTTTTCTTGTGTAAGCCATATTTTACTACATTGACGCGATCACATTTTAAGATTGCAAGGAGTTTTTTATCTTATTTACTCAGGTAACGAGACTGGATACTCTGATGAATTAAAAGAAATCTCTTTTCTCGTAGTCGCAAACGTTAAAAAGTTTTGTTGTTGTTTTATTTAGCAATGCCGTAATACACAACCGATAAATAAATAATAAAATCATACCTTTTACCATATTTAAGATGTGTATTAAAACAGAACCACCTCCTGGTAAAGGAGTTGTATGAAGTGTCAAACCATTCAATGTTGTGTTTATAGGTACTTTCTCTAAAACTTTGTAATTTTTCAAATCCTCCGCCGTCATGTTACCATTATTGTTGTTGACGTCACTTAAAAAGGACTTAGAGATATTTCCTGTGTAAAGATCTTCTGGATTGTCTTTAAGTATTCGGAGTGTATCAGCATATTTCTTGTTAGCAATAATATCTCCCGCTTTTTTGAACGTACCATCTTCATTTACTAGAATTTCTCTAGAAAAAAACACGGTTCGCCGGGGTTACATATTACGGTTACCATTTGGCCCAAATTTGCAATTCGGTTACTATTTTGAATAAAACTCTAGTTTTAATATAAGAGAGTACGGGAAATAAAAATACAGAGAATGTTTAAAAGATAGCCTCATTTCTTAGGCAATGTCATACAAGGAAAGTTTAGCCTAGAGTTCAAGCAGAGGTGATTAGTCTCAGTGGACTCGTGTAAAAATTAATTTAGATCGGGAATTTTTGTCTAACTTCTGGAATGAGTTTATATCCTCTTTTTTGTTAATGGTCTACTGATTTGTCGGTATTTGGAGTATACAGGTAACTAATTATAGCTTGCCAGTTATTTATTTCGCGCATGCTTGAATTGATAGCTGAACTTCCACATACCTATTTCTTCACCAAAAATTATTCATTTTAAGATTTATATTTCGGAAGCTTTAAAGAGGTTAGAACTGAGAAACAACAACTTTGGAATGAGACTGTAACATCCTCAAATAACCTTAGTTGCCAAGTTTTTTATTCTTCGTCCTCAAATGATGCAGCTTTTAATAATAGAAACTGAATTTTTGATACTAAATACAGCATCAGTTTACAGGCGTTGAATTCTTTCACGCTTCGATGTTTGCCAACAGTACTTCTTACAGAACGAGCTAAGTGTGGGCGAAGCCTATTTGGCTTTAAAGGTTACCTATATTCACTAAAAATATTTTTATTTTTTTGAAAAGTCTTTATCTGTTCTCGAAATATTTGTCTTAAAAGTTGCACTAATTGTGCAAAATTACGACGTCATGAGTTAGCATTGAGCATAATTATGGTAACTAATATTGAAATGTATGTAAAATGTTTAAAACGCGTCAAAGTGAACGGCCAGAAAATTTTATAGCTCTATATCGCTTGTCAGAAGTGTTAAATACAACACTCTCGCAAAGAAGACTTATGGCATCATGCATCAATTAGTGAATCTTCTAAAGAACCAATCAAGAATTTTAAAAAAAATATTCAAATTCCTAGACACCCCTTCAAGCTCTTTCATATGCAATTAACTTTATTTTTCGCGGGAGGTAACCTTTAAGCGAGTGTAAATATTTCCTTCTGTAAATAATTTCAGAAATAAATTTTATGTCCGGTTTATCATTGTACACAGGATCTGTTGAAAGATATAAAAGTTTGTGATGAGAGAGACGAATGTGGAATCATATGGATTTGTTGCAACTGTTTTATTGACGTTGCACTTTTCTGTTAAAAAAGGAACATAACACAACAAGCTCACAGTTTTTTAGTTTTTGTCCCTTGTCCACCTGAGTTAATTAACAAACAAACAAACAAAAACGCGAAAGCCTTGCTTGTTTATGATAGACAGGAAAAAGGGTTGAGAAGTCAGGGATTAGTGACTTATTTGCTTTCAGTTATTATTTTTTTAATCTTGAAATGTCGAGTTTGACAAAAAATAATTTTTTTTACAATTCGCATGTTTTTTTACCCGACAAATTAAAGAATATAACTTGATAAACGTTTTTATGGATTTTAAATCTGAAGTTATTATCGTAGAACTTTTCAGACATTGGAGAAATGTTTGGTCTTGGGTACGAAGTGGGTATAGTCCCTGAACTGAAGCAGAGAAATCCTTAGGAGTAAACACTTGCTGCCCAGGGTTCTATGATATATCTATGATATCTATAATATATCTGGATATATTTTCCCCATTGGCAAGTGAAATACTAGTCAAAATAGAGCATGTTAACATGTTAGCAACCAGAAACTAAATCCGAAATTTATGTAAATGCTTCTCTTTCGATTTTTTAGTCCGCTATGATATTGCTGGCAAAAAGTCGGTTTTGGTTAGAATTTTGACGTAAGTCAAAGCACACTAAGATTTCGAAGCAACTTGCCTAGAAATTTCTGGTACTTCTTTTTAAATATAAATATGTCGTCTCTTACTTCAATCCATGATCCGCCATGATTGCTTTCTTTGTAGAACTTGATAATTTTGAAGCCATGTGCTTTCCGATCGTGATACCTTCTTCAGCCAGCTTGATTGATGGTTCAAATAATTGAGACCAAGGTAATTTTCCATACTTTTCATGAACTAACTTTAAACCTCTGATCTCTCCAGGAACGCCGACTGCTAATCCACCTTAAAATAAAATTCTGAGGGTTGTGCAATATAGCTTTTAGTGTTATAACAACGTCAGATTTTGAAACCAAAAAACAGAAAGAAAACATCGTTTGTGTGGACCAATTTATTCCAGAAGAAACCGCTATTCTAAAAAACAACAAATTCATATGTGTTTACAGAGCTTTTTATCCTTGATTTCAATTGTTTGTAGCGATGTTGTTTGATGTATAAGTATCATTAACAGACGATTAAACAGAATCTCACAAAAAGCCCACAAAAAACGTTAAAGTTATATGTGTATACAGAGAGTTTTACAGAACTTGCTGACCAGGGTTATTTCTGTAGTTAAGATTTGAAAGATTTGGACATGCTTACAAAAATACCCGGAAGTTAAAAAAAATTAAGCTGAAGGAGCTTTATCAAGAGCAAAATTGTGAGCAGTGAAATAGTATGAAGTTTATGTTACTCAAAAGTGCTAAAATTAAAAGTTTTTTAAATCTGTCTCTCTGAAATTTTCGTTGAAAAGATGCATGAATTAAATATTGCGACTTTTGTAAATTTCAGTTGCCTTCAGGAAAGCTGATTTTTTTAAACAACTTTTGTCTTTTAAACGACTGTTGTCACGGTCATTTCTCAGGGGTAAACCGGCCACAAAACCGGCCTTAATAAAGTTAAATTACTATGTACATACCTACTTTTGCGGCGTTTTTGTCATGAGCATAAGAGTTTGCATGTAAGCCAGCTGGACCAGTTTCTCTATAGTCAAACACTGTAGTTTTCTTCTTTGTTTTATCGTACAGCGTCATAAAACCTCCACCACTGATACCAGTAGAGTGCAGATTTACCACTCCTACGCAAATTAAACTTGCAATAGCAGCATCTACAGCATGCCCTCCTGCTTTTAACATTTCCAAACCAATCTTAAGATATATTTTATATGGATTGCAGGTTGACGTTATGAATTATATACGATTGTTAAAACTAATTGCATTTAATGCATTAGTGGTGAAAAGGTATACCATTTTATTGAGAACTTTTTGAAATAATGTTGCGACTATGATGTGAAAAATAGATAGCAACATTAGAAGAATAAAGGTAGGTTTCCATACGACTGCATTTTCCGCTCGAGCGGAAACATCTCAAGAACTTTTTCCACAAGCATGTGCAATGAAGTAGAATGACCGCTGACCCGACGTAAAAAGATGCTCCCCAGCTTCTCTGAAAAAGTTTAACTCATTCAAATTTTTCAGCGCGTATTTCTCTCAAGCTTTTTGGTCAATGAAATATAAGAAAAATGTAAACATTTCGTAATCCTTTTATTGAAATAAATTTTGGCGCAATTCCTTTTCATAACAAGTTCAAGGAAATATCAAGATGGCAGAGAGACGTACTTTTGAAAGCTCACAAGAAAAACTTAACTCGCTAGGCTCAATTTTATAATCGCCCACAAACTAACGAAGCCAGTATAGCAGAAGAAGGAGATATAGTGAACGAGGATGTACAGAGACGAAGCAACGACTTTGTAACCAGAGGTTAAAATTTGATAAATTTACGAACAGGATCAATCAAGATACAACAACAGAATCAACAGTCATCACGACAAGATGAGGATGATATTGTAACTGACTTCTCACAAGTATCAGGAGAAAACACTGTGGCCAATTATGACGTTGAAATCTTCATAAACGAGATGGAAGGTTTCCCATGCTTATGGAATACTTCAACCAGGTCACACCATGACCAAAACATGAGAAAGACAGCATGGCAACAACTGGCAACAAAGTTTGGAAAACCAGGTTAGAGTATTATCGTACATTGAACACTCGATATAAACCCTAAGCAGACACAGAACAATTTATCAACAATTATTGCATTAGGTTAGCTAGCTATATTTTTAAATGCTGTTTTTCAATCAAACTATCTAGATACACTTAAAAATTTATTTATTTTAGTTGAATTCCTGAAAGCGCAGTGGAAAAAACCTGCGTGATAACGTAAAGCGATGCTTGGTAAGGTGTGCAGAATTGACACGATCTTGTGCAACAGCACATACATTGCCAAAATGTAAATATTTCTCACAGTTGCAGTTCGTACAAGGCAAAGTCAAGAATAAAGAGACTTCTAGTAATGTTTTTATGTCCCCACCTTCACCAATCACAAGTGATGGCATGATGACCCCTAGTTCAAGCCTTTCGTAAAATGATGAAGAAGAAAACTTGGATAGTACTAGTAGCTGTATTGAACCTATTCCAAAGAAGCCACGACAAAGTCAGAGTAATAAAAGACCCCGCGTACAAGCTGCAACTGAAATAGACGTTCAATTTTTAAAAACATTGGAGGACATAAATTCAACGACTAGCGCTGCCCTACTTCCAAACAATGCAGAAGACGACGAAGATATGCTTTTTGCCAAAAGTATTGTGCCAACATTAACCCTATTCGGTCCGGGGGGGGCGGATTCCGCCCCCCCTGACGGTTTTTTTTTAATAACTCCTGATTGCTTTGTTATATGGCTATGATACTTACTGAGTTTTAACATTTATCTATTAGACACCTGCATGCTAATTTTTTAGGTCCCATACCTTTCATACCTTTGATATTGGCCATTACTCGAAACTACCCCTAAAAATCTCTATGAAATCCTTATAATGGGGAAAATATAATAACTCCTGTTAGGATTATTCTTAGAACTTGAAACTTGCAACACAACTTTGTTTCATCAAGAAGAATCATTTTGAATAATTTGAACACGTGATTAATTCGATTTCCCGATTTTGTCGGATTTTACCCGAAAATCGGAAAAAAACGGATTTTCGGGCAATTTTTGGCAATTTTTCATCCGATCCATGTAAAAACCGCAAGATATGTTAAATAACTTTTATTTAGCTTTCAGAAACTTCAAACAGAATGTAAAAATTCGCTCTAGAACAAAAGTAATTATATTTTAAGCAGATAGTGGCATTTTTAACAATTTTCAAGCTTTTGATGACGTCACAGAAATTGTGCTGACGCAAGCAAATTTGTTTTTGGCGCCATTTTGTTCCTTTTATGACGTACTATAAGTGTACCAAGTTTGATTCAATTTGAACAACCCTATGAAAAGTTATTGAGGGGGGGCGGAATCCGCCCCCCGCTGTCATAGTATGTTCGAAAAACCCCGGACCGAATAGGGTTAAGAAAATTAGCAGCTAGAAAGAATAAAATTGCTAAGCTTAAAATTCAAACATTGTTGTTTGAGCTGGAGTTTGATGAAAAGAACATTTTTTTTTTTAACATATATTTTATATTTTCAACATTTTTACTTGCATATATATTACACACTTTTTAGATAATAGAAGTTACATTATTGTAAATATTTTTATAAAAGAGAGGTTACCTTCTTGTGTTATATGTTGATTCTTTAATTGGCTTTTCTCTCCTTACTTCAGAAATGTCTAAAAATAACTTTAAAAATAATTTAAGAGCGAAGATGTCGATTTTTTAGGAATCACTAAACCAAAAAGCATAATCGTTATAAAAAGTGTGTATCTAGTTGCATATTTCAAAAAAATTATATAGTTATATCTTTCCATATTTTTTTTCTTGTATATAGTTATACATAGTTGCAAATAATTTTGTTGGTTTGCACTTGGGTCTATCGTTCTGGATACATAGTCCCACTGCCAACTTACACCTCCTTCTTGTGTGGTAAAATAATCTTTATAATCTTCACGCACATCCTTTGCATTTTTCGTATAGTTGTTTGATCGCGTAGTACCAATAGGTAAAAAGCCAGTATATCCATTGGTTTCATTCCTCCAGTTTCCAAGCTGTCAGTCCGCGCCATTTTCAGTATCCACAAATCCTGGTGGACAGTACCTGTACTCACCATGGTTTTCTTGGCTTTTCATTAAAAAGTTGTGTAGAGCAACTACTGCTTTTGTTATTAAATTCACAGTTTCAACCTGTGCAATAATGGGACGTCTAAAAATGCGAAACCTTGCTACTGATATGCCAAAACAATTTTAAATTATTCTTCTGGCCCTTGATAAACGGTAGTTAAATATTTTCTTTTTAATGCAAGAATCTACACGAGCGAATGGTTTTAGCATATGTGGTTTTAAATGAAAGGCATCATCAGCCACAAAAACATATGGATATAGCTTATTTCCTGCATCTTTTATTTTAGCTGGGGGTGGTCTATTAATTGAGTTTGTTTCTATGGCCTGGCCAATTTTGCTGTTTTTTGTTTTGCTCCATCTCTTTGAAGCCCAGCATCACCAATGTCTATCAACGTAAATTTGTAACGTGCATTGCACACAGCAAGCAACACTATGTTATGTAATTAAAGTAGTCTGAACCACTTCGGGCTGGTGCTTGCATTACTGCATGTTTGCCATCTATTGCCCCTAAACAATGTGGAAAGTTCCATCGGTCTTTGAACTCGTTCGCTATCTCTTTCCACTTGCTTTCTGTGTCAGGAACATCTAATAATCCATGACTCAATTGATCCCATATTGCTTCGCACGTTTCGCGTATAATGCGACAGACAGTTGGAGGACTGACTCTATAGCTACTTCCAATTGTAATCTGAGCATCTCCTGTAGTTAAATACCGCAATGTAATGCATAAACGCTCGCTAGAACTTGTAACATCCCTCATTTTAGATGACTTGACGATGACAGGTGCTATCCAAGAGAGTAGCTGTTCAAATCTTACTGGTGTCATTCGAAACGATTTAAAGAAATATTCGCTATCAAATAAGCATAAATCTTTGACTAAAACATTGTACAACCCTTTGGTCCTTCTTTCCTGGAAAAGTCTCCTTATCCACATTCTTTTCTGTTTATGTTTTTAAAGTTTTGCTTCTTTTTACACGGTGCCACATAAAGTTATAATTAATTTTAAATTTTGTAATAAAACATATCTTCTGTTTACGGCAGCCATTTTAATCTGAATAAGCACGTTTTCCCTTAAGCGGGAAATTAATTTCCATTCACGTCAATCCCGAGAGAAAAAAGCTCGCGAGCTTTTTCCGCTCAAGCGGAAAATGCAGTCGTATGGAAACCTACCTTAAAAGTATATACCAAATGCAAAAGGTTTTGTTTACTCATAACCTATAATGCGTTTTTTTTCATAGATCAACAATTCATCAAGTTGCAAGAGCGGAACTTGAACGTTTCATTCATTTGAAAATACAAAGAATTAAAGTAATTTCTAACTAAATATAAACCAAAGAATGATTAAAGATTAAATATATATTTAAAAGATATTGAACATCCATTTGTTTAATTTTTCGTTGTTGTTTATTACCGCATGTCCTCTTTCTAGTGCCCTTCCCTCTTTAAAGACACAGACCCGTTTAACAGTTTATGCTGATTTGCATACCGTTTGGTTAATATGAAATTCAGTGACACGTGGAAAAACAAGTGAAGTATTGACTTCTTTTTTCATGTTAAAATACTTCTTATAGGGCTATTGAAGTTTACAAATAAATAAAACCTACATCTGAACAGTTTTTAGCATCTGTTGCGACAGCACCATTTGTGTAATAGTCCTTTACAGCAGCATAATTGCTTCCATCGCCGTCGTCATCTTTGCTTAGTGTGACGCCTAAAGTGATGGCGACAGCTACGACGACAACGACAACCACTAGCGCGATTATGATACTATAAGTAAATTTGAGAACAGTTTCAAAGATCAGCAGCGAAAATGCTTGTTTTTGTGTTTTTTGACACGTGACGTAATCTGGTAAAAACTCTGACATATTTTATCACCTTTGCTCAATTCAATATTTACTGGTCAAATAACGGATTTCCTGAATAAGAATCAACTAGCCAAGGAAAAAACATCAGAGATTTGCCTGTCGCTATCAAACAAGACAGTTAATTTTGAACTTTGCGCCACAAGTAATTGCATAGCCCGTTATACGCATTTTGATCTTGGTAAATTCACTCAACACCGCCCGAATTTCGAGACGTTTGGGGGTATCAAGATGGCTTATTTTGTTGCGTGGGTGTGCTAAAGAATGCCGCTGACAGACGCTGGCTGAAAAGGAATCCGTCATAAAAATGAGGAGATTTGACGGTGATTTTTTTTATAAACCTTTTTGTTACGTAGTCTATTGGTTTGTATTTGACCTTTTTGTGCGCGACATGTGTTCACATTATTAAGAAATGGTAAGCAATACAAAAGATTAAAAATGTGTTCGAGTTTCTGAACCACTGCTTTATGAAGCAGAATAAATAAAAAAATATTTTGTATTTAATTCCTTTTTTTTCAAAATGAAATTGGGATAGTTACTTTTCTCAAAATAAAAGAAAATCCAGTTTAAAAAAAATAAGATCACTAAAATGTTTACAAGCCAAACCGACTGAACAGAAAATAATAAGAAAATTTATCAAATTTAGTTTGTTATTTATTGCCTGAAACCCAAGAAAAAATGTGCGAAACAAAATAATAATTCAAATTGATAATTTGTAAAAACAAAGGTTACGTCGCTTTTTTATCCTGTTTAACAAGACAGTTTTGACCACAACACTCTACAACTATTAATTTCCGTACCGCTATGATAGACTGGTACCGTTTCTCGATACACTAGTCTTTGTATTAAAAACGGCGACAAAAGAGTATTTTAAAGTTCTACAGGCTTAAAGGCTGTAGAAAAAGTTTTTTTCAACAACTAGGAAAGCAAGAAACAAATAAAACTCAAAGACTGCTTTTATAAAACATAAAAATCAATAGACACAACTATTTATTGTTTAGTTACCTACGAGTTTCGGCTAGTTTAAAACTTCTTATAAAGAAAACAAATATCTTCATAGAACTTTAAAAAGAAATAAAACATCGTCAATGTTCGGAAGAACTTTTATTAGCAAATTAAAATCTGGCTCCATAGCCAACTAAGCAGAAAATAATATTTCAAAATTATTTATTTAAAAAAAAATGTTTTTGTATCTTGTTCAACTAGATTCTTTGGCCTACAACACAAACCTACTATTGGTCTCCGTAGCACGATACTCAAGAATTATACCGTTTCGTAGTTCACCAGTCTCGGTGGTATAAAGAGACACAAACATGGAGCCCATTTCAAAGTCTTACCAGCTTAGAAGCCGTGGAACAAACAATCAAAAAAATGTATAGCATGAATAAACCAAACTCACTGCTTCTTTTCCATTTATACTTTGTTTACACACTTCTGCTTCTGTCCGCCAGAAAAAAAGAGATGACTATCTTGCTTGACTTTTAAAGAATGTGCCGATCAAAACAAACCTAGCAGCGACTCGCTTTCCCAACCGTTAACATATATTATTATTTTCTACATATTGAATTTGTAAATGCAATGAAAATAAAATAAATAGAGAAACAAAATTCCGGCTGGGTTTAACACATCATTGTAAATCCATTAAGATAACCTTTTAGTATGGCATCTTTATATTTTTAATACATTAATGATAAGTGCGTCACGTGCACATCCGGTAGTAAACACATATTTTTATTAAATTTTACTTTTGTTTATGTTTTGTTTTTTACATGTCAAACGGTGTGATGTACATACGAGAAAAAGTAAAGCTGTTAGTCAATATAAATGGAAGAAAATTTAATCGCTTTAAAATGGCCTTGAATATTTTAGGTGTTTTCCATGTCAAGAGAAACATGTCACCAGAAAAGGCACTTTTAATAAATTTTAATAAATAAAAGGGGGCATGTCCACCACACTACCTACTGTCTCCTAATGTTGCCGCACTATCCTTATTTTTCCCAAAGATTTCAGCTTGGAAGTTTTTTAATAAAACTCATTTTGTTTTTTTCAAAAACTTACTCAAACTTGTTCAATTAAAGAATAATATTTTTTCTGTCTCATCCTGGCATTCACTTAAATTAGTTTGAAGATTTACACCATGAGTGCTATTCGTTAGATGAACAATTTTGCCATTGACAATTGTGCAAATCAACTTGTATGTTATGGTTACCTCTCTCTCTTATCACTCTGCAAGAAAAATAACTCAACAATAACAAAAGTTGACAATGTGATAAATTTGTGCCATTCCAGAAATTTAATTTTTAACCACTTTTCAAATGTAATCCACAACAAAAGTATTGAAAAAGTATTTTTTGAGCACGCAGTTAAGGCCCTGATAGACGATAACATTTTAGATAATATTTTCTGCAACATTTTCAAAAGTTCAAAAGGCACAGTTCGTAGCGTGGAAATATTTTTATCACGAAATGCAACAGAACAGAAAAAGGTGATATTGGAGCGTCTAATTCACAAGCTCGTTTTGTTGGTTGGAATTGAGTAAGATTCCCCGACGAGGGAGCCTTGTTGTGTTAGTTTCAAGATGTTCCCATCTTGAGGGGAGCCAGATGAAACAGTCTTTGTTTTTTTTATGTTTTTTATGTGTAAAGTTATGTGTAAAGTTCATGTATCTGTTTTAATGTTTATGAGTGTACTGAGTTTTTATGTGTATAAAGGTTTTTGATTCATTTTATTTAGTTGTGTTATTATATTAGGGACTGTTATGCATTGAGGCATGCTTATTGTCATTACCTTTGTTCTTTACATAATGGTAATGGCTTTAGGTATGTCTCAAGGGACACATATATATATATGATGTTTTTTGCATTTTGAGTCAGTTGGAAATTAGTCTTCTTACTAGTAAGACATGACATAAAAATTGTTTCTGTCATTTTTCTTCTGACATTTCGCATTTTCTGGTCACACTTAGGCCAGAGTTTGTTAGGGTCAGCCAATTTGCCACACCCCTTTTTGAGCTGATCAAATGTTAGTTGTGGTTAGTGTGACCAGCCCCTTTTTGTTTTCTTTGTGTGTGTGTTTCCACCCTGTTGCTTTTGTTTGTTTTTCTATGCTTATTGATTCTTTATATTAGTCAGTTTCTGTATAATTATTATAGCCGTTGAAATATCAATTAATCGCACATTCATTGGTATTGGCAAGGCTGCAGCGAGGTAACTTAGTTCTAACATTTTCATGTATGTACATTATTTAAAAGACGTATATTGAAAACAAAACACATAAAACAAAAATGGGCACGCCTTTTCACCATAATTGTAGCAGCTACTTTTTTTTCACGTTTTCACGTTTAAGTTACTTATATTCTAGTTTTTTTAAATGTGTCATCGCTTATAATTCCCAGTAAATTCCCAGTTAACTTATTGACGCGTCATTCATTATTTTCAGAATATAAATTTTGCATCTTTGCGGATAATTGCAAATTGGACTGATTACATTATCATAAAAACTCAATAAATTTCCTAGAATAACCTATATGTTTTACTTTGTCTTCTGCCAAAGTTGCAATAATATAACAAAATAAAACAAAATGGGTAAATTAATTTGTGTTCATCTAATTAAAAGGATAGGTGGCATTTTTTTCTTAAAACTCTCGCAAGTGTTGCTGCATTTTATGATCGACTTTTTATTTTTATTACAATGTCTCTAATGGGTTGTACGAAAATTAATTTGTAACGGACATTGTTTGTTTTATTTACAAACGCCAAAGTTTGCCATGTAGGTTCTTGTCCTTAGCTAATACAAATTTCGAATACAAATACCCCTCTAATTAGTATCTTGGTGTTCATGACTGGAGCTTGTCTGTACGTCTCCACAAATTAGTAGTAATAAAAAGATAAAATCCTTTATGTTTGATGATGCATGTAAATATCTTTCGTGTGGTTTGTAACAAATGACTATGAACATATCGGTGAAAACATTATTAGGATACAACAAAGAAATACGGTTGACAAAAGCTACGATAACACTGTAACAATTAACATCAACATGAGCTTACTTTCCCCTTTCATGCTGCCATTATTATTTTTCTCGTCTTCGCGTATATTATCCATTATTGCTGCATTATGCAACTTGATCGAACAACATTCTACTTCTCCTTAATACAAATTTATAAATTACTGATCCTCTAATTGAAGTACAGTTGTCGTCAGATTAATATTTATGACAATAATCTTACATGAAAAAATAGCTGAAAAAGTTTCGAAGAGGTCGAATGTTCTCTTCCTTCGTCAATCTGCATGATTTCATCAATTTTTATATTTGGCCATTAGAATCCTACATGTCAAATTTTTGGATCCCATACCTCTAGCCATCGCCTTGACTTTAAACTTACAAAAACTTTATTTCATCAAGGGAAATCATCCCGCATGATAACCCTTACAATATATTTAGGAAAGGATAAATGATTAAAAAACTATTGAAATGAAGCTTTTCATGAAGGGCGTATTGCTAACTAATCAGATAGTGGAATTATCAAACTCTTCTATGAATTCGGGTACTTAAATAATCCGATTTCCTGATACAACCGATTTTACACTAAAATTGAAAGAAATCAGATGTCGTGCCATTTTTTGCTTTTTTTCATGAGAATTGAAAACTTTTGGGGCACAGTGTGAGCTGTTTGCCTTTCTGTGAGTGAGTATGGTTGTCCACGGCACATAAATTACCAGTCACGTTCTTTGGGCTCGAACATTGTTTTTTCAAGTTTGGCCGAAACACGAGGTCCATTTGTTATTATGCTACAATCTTGGCCGCCCGTTTTAAGTATGTTTTAGCCCGGGAATACATGTGCGTGCCGCATCTCACGGAAAAGAGAAAAAACAAGGTTGTCTCTTTTCACATCTTCTGTACTGATTTCCTTCATATTAATTTTATTTTACTGTAAATTTTTCCGGTTTTGACACTTTTATAAAAAAAGCTATATGATTTATTCTGAATTAGCAGGATTTGGCATTAGTAGGCCATTGTCACGGTAAGAATTATATTAGAATAATTGTTAACACTGTTTTTTTAATAAGTGGTAAGAAGTCGACAAAAATGGTAACGGGTAATTGACATTGTCATCCAAATCTATAGCAGCTATTTGGCTCCCTGCTATTTTCTGTGAAAACGGCTGTAAAAATTGATAGGACAATATCACCAAAAAAAACAAAGCTAATCTGGTATATATACATTCATTCCCTGATGCACATGGTTGCATTGTCAAAGCAAGTAAAATTTTTTTTTGAGATTTAGCTTTTTTGCGCAACGATTGTTAGACACCTTCTTTTTTTCTTTGATTTTGTTTTTTTGCATATATTTTGGTTTGATTCACATGGATTATATGCGTGATACATCGGACATTTGCACGTCTAGGTTGGAAATTAAACCAGCGAGGTTAAAAAATGCTTCCGTTGTAGCTTAAATAAGTGCTGGTAATTTTTAAACTTACTTTTAATGCACGAATATCAAACATATATTGTAATTTCAGCTATTCCTTGCTTTAGTTGTTCATAGGTCTCTGTAAGCCAGTTACAAGCCTTTAATATTTTGCTGTATGCAAACTTCAGCGACAATTTAATAAAATAAAATTTCTAAATTTCATTTGCTGCCGAAAATTGATATTATAGCTTATTGTGAACAGTCTGCAATATACTGCCATTTTAAAACTTTTTAAAAGAATTAATTTAACCTTTTCCTAAGTCTGGAATTATTTGACAGATCATTGGATTAAATTTCATAGTTTTTAAGAAATGCAGTCGGTGCAAACATCTTTACCGGACGAGTTCCAGTTCATGAATGCTTCGTTTTCTATGATCAATAAATGTGAGAACAAATATTTTCAACATTTGTGCTATTAAACTTTATATCTGCTTGTATACTATACCAGATTTCTTTCTCAGTTTTCTTTTTTTTGCACTACTTTATTAAATTTCTTGTATTCTTATGTTATGCAGCAACTGATGTAGCTGATAAGAAAAATTTGGCACTGTCATAATACACTACTATATTGCACTAACCCACACACCACAATCTGCTTAGAAAGACTGATATATTTCACGTCCAACAAAACGTATGAAGTCTTCGCTCAAATAGTAATTACAGTTGTTGGTCAGATTTCTGCCTTAGTTATTTCATTTCAGGTTACACGGCGACTTTATTATTCGGATCACAAAAAAGTGCATTGCTGTAATGCACTAAACCTCATAATAAACCTCATAACCTCATAATAAAATCACCAGGGCACAAAAAGTATTTGCAATTGGTTTGCCCATATTTCTGCATCAGTTATTTTATTCAAGGATATACGGCTATAAAGTACTACATGTGACTGGTGTTGGATAATTTTATGTGGCTGGTGTTGGATAATTTTATGTGGCTGGTGTTGGATAATTTTATGTGGCTGGTGTTGGATAATTTTATGTGGCTGGTGTTGGATAATTTTATGTGGCTGGTGTTGGATAATTTTATGTGGCTGGTGTTGGATAATTTTATGTGGCTGGTGTTGGATAATTTTGTGTGGCTTGTGTTGGGTAATTTCCGTTCAAGTCACCATGACGATACCTCTAGAACAAATAAATTTAACGCCATTAAATTTATACCGCATAATGCTTTGTATTAGTTACAACAATGAAATGTACTCCACATAATGACGGCGTTGGATTACTGATCTTTTTAATAAAAAAAGAAGAACGAATGAGACATCGGTATTGTGAGACATGTTTGTTACAAATATTTGCAAAGAAATAGTATTAAACGTTAGCGGAATATATTTTAATTAATATATAGGATCTTAAATAGTGATTTGGTTTGTTAAAAAATTACCGCAGTATCCATAAACTGGAAACGTCTAAAAACTGAAGCATGCCAACTGCATTTCACATTTTCGTTAGTGCGCCGACAAAACTGCATATCGTAGTTGCCAATAAAGTTTCATTAAACAAATGCCGGGCTGTGGCTGCAAGAAAAAAATAGCACAGAATTAAAATTATACGCATGTCAAGGAAGCATATTAATGCATGTTAATAACTAATTCGGAATTAAATAGATTGTTAGTAATAATTTTTTTCATTTTGTATAAGCCGTTCTCGAGTCCTAATGTTAAATTCTTTATAGTAGAGTCGGGGATATATGTTTGCTATTGGGTGCAGCTTTTAATAATTCAATTTACGAGCTCGGCAGTTGTCCAATTAAATACTTGCCCTTATAGTATTTTATACTGCTAGGGATAAGTGTATAATGTCTTTAGTTCTCCATCTTTCATAATTTCCTTTAAATTTTTTCTTAACAAGCTGAACAGTTGAATGCCTACAGGTTTTATTAAATCTTCTATACGTTTTCTGTGAGATTTGGAATGTCGCTTTTGACAGTTAGTAAATTGTTAAGAAAAAATCCATTAACCAAAACATGTGTTGACGTCATTCAGACTTACAGATATATACACAGATGGGGAAAGAATGTATGCAGTATTATCAAAATAACTCATTTTCTTGCAAAATGTTTCAAACTTTGATTTTGTTATTAACCTCTAATCTTTTACATTTTGATCAAACCTTTTTGGTCCAAAATAAAAGAATTTAGTATTATTTAGAATTTGTATTTTGTGTTGCCAATTAATAACTCATTATAACCAAAAATTTTTTTGCAATTCTTATTTGACTAATTAACCAAAAAAAATTTTGCCAATTAGTTTTACACCATACAAGCTGTTTCATATATATATATATTTTATGTAAACATTTGACCGAACACTATGTGAGATTTGAAATTTTGTGGCAAATGCGAGGCAAGCAGACATAAGATTTTGGATAACGTTTATGAACCAAAATTTTTTTAATGTCGCCGTCGTTAAAATGCAGCATCAGCAAATCAGAATTACGAACTATGACAGGAAAATCTGTGATGCCTTTCTCTGATGTAATATTTTACGCTTTGTTTTCTTTGCGTACTTTCGTACCCAGATAAATAATTACTCGCCATTTTGTTTTGTATATAAACATTTAAAAACATAGCATTTTTTAAATCATAAATCTAACTTTTTCTTCTCATTTCGGTCTATGTACCCTTCGTCGTGTTTCTTAGTAACGTAAGAGAATGTACTCCCATTATCTAGCTTTTTTGTTATTCCCACCTCAAGTAATCAGTGATTGTAATAAATATTCTTGCCTTTTAAAATTGCATACAGAATTTGTGGTACAAAATGTTAGGGCGAGAAATTTTTGTGAAACTTTTTTTTGCAGAAATTATTGAAGCGACGCTGTCCACAATTGTTAGAGCAACTCCGCTTAATACAAGGTTAATATCTCAATATCAAATCTGACAGTGTTCGCATGGGAAGTAATAATGTTTAACCGAAACTGAGATAATCTCAGTGTAACAAACAACGATGCAGATATTTTTTCCAGTCTTTTATAAAGATAGAGAAGAGTCACAGAAAACTTTAAGCCTTAAGACTTCTTGTTTAATTACAATTGCTACTTAATGTATGCTGATGATTTCAGTTCAGTTAAATAAAAACAAATGCACATATTTTCTGCTTATTTTAGCACTATATTTGCCTTTTTGTATCGTGTAGCAGTGGCACTAGGTATGCAATTACGAAATAATTTAAGTCTCATGTATATAACAAAAAAACAATGCATTATGAGAACACACTTACATTTCCTCATTTAGTGCGACGATCTAGAAATAACAAAATGGTACACATGTCATAACAAACCAGAGGTTGCCAAATTTTATTTCACGCATTCGGTTATTTCGAACTCCCTGACTTACAAGTATATTTAAAAGCATATAGAAACATACTTGTTCTTGCAACTGTTTCACTATATTTTTTTTTGTTGTTGTTGTTGCTCTTCTTGTTGACGCTGCTGTTGGCGTCAGCGTTTTTCCGCACCCTGATTTAGCTGGCGGCGCCGACGCATTTCATCAGCATCAACTGTTTCATTTAGCTAAATAATAATATATAAAGCTGACATCACCAACTCATTTTCCAGTTATTTGTAGGTTCGCTATAAATAGTATTGTTAACTAGTCGAGACAGAAGAAAAATGACAATTGCGTCAGAAGGTCCGGTAATGCCCCAAATATTGTGGGGGGGGGGGGGGGGGATATCTTTAACCGATGTTACTTTGCATAGCCCACTAAACTTTCTGCTATCGCAGGAACTTCATGTTTAAAAGACTCAAATTGTTTTTGATTTAAAGGAAACTCCCGCTTAGTAATTTACTCACCTCAGTTTTTCTCTTATCGGCATCCACAAAATATGAAAGTGTTGAAGATGACATAATTCACAAGCAAAGGGAAAAGTGCAATATATATAACTCAATATACGATAGAGGTTTTAACATACTGATGTAAGTACAATATAGATAGTCACGTCACGTGATCCAAGGCTGGCATTATAGATTTCAAAGTCAATTAAAGTTCTTTATTCAATTAGCAATTTTTTAAAAAAATGATAGGTTTAAACCAAGGATAAACAAGTTGTGAAAAAATATTACATGGATATAGGTTCTTACTTTCTGATTAATAGAATTAAAGCTCGTCTGTGTCTACCATGTTGATATTTTTAAAGACAGTGATTGTTTTCGTAGGTAACAAGCATTATTTGACCGCTGCTTTTGCTTCAAATAAAAACTAATTTGATTGTAGCTACCATGACGTGCATAAAGAGAGGACAAGAACTGCCCTGTACTATTATTTTGTTATTTCTTCGTCTAACTTATTCTTTATTTTGCATGAATTGATGTTGTATTAAGTTAATCTACAATTCTACAAACTGTGCTGTATTGTACTCTCAGAGCTACGCAGGCCAAAAAAACCAAGTATACAATATAAGTTCATAATAATAACTTGTTATTTACTTTGCAGAAAATAGGTGGCTCAAACATTTTCTTTAACTTTTGTCTCCATGTTTAAGTTTACATATAATTCAATTCTGCAGAAATTTGCATTAAGTGATCAATTAATATTTTGTGGTTAACTTCTTTCATGGAGTTCTTTTGACTATTCGATAAATTTTAAAAGTCGTGTTTGAAAACATCTTTAAGCATTCCCACGGTACACATTAAACAGTGAACAAAATAACAATAAGGATGCAATGTTCATTCGATATCACCCAAGGGCTCAACTTCACAACTTTGTTATTTCTATATCAGTCTTTTAATACGTTTTAAGACACAATTTTTCTCCTATTTTCATTCAAATTAAAAAAAAACAGTGCTTACTTGTCGCCGCTGGATTTGGAGGCCAGCAACACCATTGTGCTCCTCCAAACCCCCCACACGGTTCACCTCAGCGTATAGCTAAAAAAATAAAAAAACAAATTTCTTGCATTATACATTGCATCATATATTTTTGTCTAAAATTTCTTGGATTTGCATAAAATTGGCAAGTTTTAACAAATTGATTTTATAAACCTGCTTATACATTCTAATACACTAGTTTTCACGAACAGTGATTTACTTTATGAATTTTTATGATCCATTGGACTCCTATATTCCCAGTTACATTTTTTGACCAGGTGTGATGACGCCATTACAGAAAACACAGATAACATCTTTTTATTTACGAAATAAATTCCTGTAAAAAGCTACTCTTGACACCGGGATAAACGCTTCGAATACACAGATAATACTCTGGTCAAAAAATTTTATTTATTATTTATGAAAAATTAAACACAGGAAAAACGGTCTCAGGGGCGTATCTAAGGTTAGGAAGCCTAGGCAATTACCTAAGCCTAATCTTGTGGCCTAGAAAAAAAAACCTATAGAATTAGATAGAATAATCTATAAAAAAAGAATTATTTTTGTAAATTGGTTTTGGCATTCGCCGTGGATTTGGCACCCGCCTATTTCGACTTCATGACGATGCGGCGTTTTATCGATTTTTTCATCATTGATATTATACTTACAAGCAAACTCGGGGCGATCTTAGACAAAAGTGTCGATTCGCCTAAAACGTCCGCAGGTTTTAAAGTTCCGAATAAATGAAAATCACAGGTGGAAGAAAAAACGCCTAAAACGTCCGCGGGTTTTCAAGTTCAATGAATGAAATTCTGAAATGGGAAGAAATAAAGCCTAAAACGTCCGTGGGTTTTTAAGTTAAAACGCCCAAAACTTCCGTGGGTTTTTAAGTTAAAACGCCTAAAACGTCCGTGGGTTTTAAGTTTATACAACTAAAACCACCACGGGTATGGTTGCATGGACAACAAGTGGATGCTTCTTTTTCAACATGGTTTAGCTGGGTCAGGTCTAATTGCATCAAAGCAATTGTATGCTAGCTAAGTTAAATGAAAAAGTTTTAAATTTGGAAACCCTTTCAGATATTAAAAGGATTGGAAATGCTGGAAGGAAGTATTTTTGTCACGTGTGCCATGTTGTTGTCTTAAACCAAACCTTCATCCTGCCTCTGCAAGAGACAATAAATTCATCGCTTTAAAGTAAGTAATACCTTACATACTTTAGTTTTTACTGCTACTGGATTTAAGAAACTTTGGTTTCAAGAACTATTATTGAAGTGGTAAACCATCAGATGTTCTTACAAAACGTGTGACTTAAAAGGTTTGTAAAGTGTTTTGCTGGGTTTTTGTAGCTAGAGGTACCTAGCTATACACCGTACAATTCCAGAAGAGATACAACCCTTAGTGACTTTCTAGTCATTTTGTGGTGTATCATACATGTAGTAAAAACTACAGCACTTATGAATGTTATAGAATAATTTACACCAGCTGCAAAAATAACAGATGAAAGATGCACTTGCAATGTTGGAGAAAATTCAGAGATCTTTAGAGGGCCGAAATTTTCCTGACCATAACAAGTCAAATGTTTAGAGTCAATAGTATGAGGACAAGGACGTCATTAGACTTTTATCAAAAGCATACGGAAATGTTGAAATGTAAACTTTATATATTTGCAGAGCTGCTTCGACTGCTCCAATAACTTTATGACTCTATGACTCTAAAATTTACAAGACGTTCTCCTATTTATATATTAAAGATAAGATACTTTAGAATGTTCTAGTATATTCCAGATGTTCTATATTTACTATTAGTAGTTTCTAGTATAGTTATCTTATTTCTGGAATATTCTCCAATGTCCCTTATATTTCTAGATAGTACACAAGGTTCTAGAATGTTCTTGCGGCAAGAGTGCCTATTTTCAACACTCCTCCTCACTCGCAGTCCGTAAGGTTCTTCAATCCGATCATCGTTCGCAACTTATCAAACTGTACTCGTCCGATTCCTTTCGTCATTATATCTGCGATCATATCTCCAATCATCTTGATAAATTCATCAATACGTTTTTGATTGTTTCCGGCCAGTATGATATCATCAACATATACAGCGATTATGAATGTTTCTTCATCTGTTTCAAGCGTGTATATACAAGGATCGTTGTTTGATTGTTTGAAGCCCATACTCTTTAGATGTTTGTCAAGTGCTTCGTTCCAACATCTAGATGATTGCTTCAATCCATAGATACTTTTCTTGAGTTTACAAACCAAGTGTTCCTTTCCTAGAATTTCAAATCCCTCTGGTTGTTTCATATATATGGTTTCGTTAAGTTCACCGTTCAAAAATGCAGTTCCAACGTCGAGTTGATGCAGGAGAAGTTCTTTCTTGACTGCCAATCCAATCAACGTTCGTATTGATTCGAATCTAACTACCGGAGAAGTTGTTTCGTCATAATCTTCTCCATATCTTTGATTGTATCCTTGTGCAACCAATCTTGCTTTGTATCGTTCCACATTCCCATCAGAGTCTTGTTTCCTTTTGTATACCCATTTGCTGCCAACAACTTTTCTGTTTGGAGGTAATTCAGTCAACTCCCATACTTCGTTTTTGTGTAGAGAATCCAATTCGGCTTCCATTGCTTGCATCCACTTGTCTGCATCATGTCCTTTGATTGCTTTAGAAAATGTATTTGGATCTTCTTCTTGAGTGATGTATACCCATTCTCCGTAACGATCAGGAGGCCGTCGTTCTCTTACTTGTCGCTCTTGCTCCTCCTGTATTTGATTATCTGTGTTTTCTTCACGAGGTTGTAATTCGATCTCTACTTTTGGTTCGTCTATGTCACGGTCGTCTTTCAATTCACCACAGATTTCATTGAATGTCACATTTCGGCTGTAAAAGACTCTCTTCTTGTCGTTGTCATATAGACGATATCCCTTGATTCCATCACCGTATCCAAGAAATACACTCTTCTTGGTTTTTGAATCAAGTTTCTTTCTTTCATCTTTTGGTACGTGAGCATACGCATCACATCCGAAAATTCGTAGATTTTCGACATTTGGTTTCTTTCCAGTTAATACTTCAAAGGGTGTCTTCCCTTTAACTGCTGTCGTTGGACATCGGTTACGAAGGTACGTTGCTGTAGCCAAGGCTTCGGCCCAAAATCGTTTTAGTAACTTTGAATCTGCTAACATTGATCTTACAGATTCCATGAGTGTTCTGTTCATCCTCTCTGCAACTCCATTTTGTTGCGGTGTTTTCGGAATTGTCAACTCATGATGAATACCTTCTTTCTTCAAATAGTCTTCGAACTCTTTGGATGTATATTCTCCACCATTGTCAGTTCTAAACGTTTTTATCTGAATTCCAGTCGATTTTTCCACAGTTGCTTTCCATTCTTTAAAATTCTCAAACACTTCACTTTTGTGTTTCATGACATATACCCATACGTATCTTGATTTATCGTCAATGAATGTAACAAAATATTCTGCACCACTAAGTGATTTTGTTTCTATCTTTCCACAAACGTCGCTATGGATTATACCAAGGAGATTTTTCGATCGATCTCCTCCTGTCTTCGGAAACGGTATTTTGCTTTGTTTCCCATCAATGCACGGTTCACAAAATGTCGGTTTCTTTGTTGCATCATAATCAAACCCTTTAACAAGTTTGTCCCTTGCCAATCGTTTAAGATTCTGCACACCGAGATGACCGTATCTTCTATGCCAAATTTCTTCCTTTGTTGTAGCGTTATTATCACATTTCATAACTGTGTGATTCTTCTTATTTCTCAATCCATTACAGTTGAGATGGTAAAGGTTGCCATGCTTTGTTGCTGTACCAATGATTCCGTGTTTCGCATCCACGATGTCACATTTGAAATCTTCAAACTGAAACTTCTTTCCATTTGTTGCAGCTTTTGATACACTAAGTAAATTGTACGAAAGTTGTGGTACAAATAAGACATCAGATAACTTGCATACAACGTTTCTGTTTTCTGAAATGTTCATTTCCAAGGTTACTGTTCCTTTTCCAATTGCTTGTACTGAATATCCATCACCGACAGTGATATCTTGTGGTATTTCAAGTGACGAAATTTCTTCGAACAATTCCTCTTCGTTACACATGTGACATGTTGCGCCTGAATCAACTATCCAGTTACTTTTTCCTTTGACTGCCAAAGTATTTTCAGCAACTAAACTGATGATTTCTTCGTCATCATCTTCTTCTTCTTCAGCCGTACACACATTTTGCGGCTTCATTCGATTTTTACCGTACGTCGAAGGAGTCTGTCTCTCGAACTTCTTCGTTAATTCTTTGCAATATCGTTTCACATGACCAATCTTTCCACAGTGATAACATCTGGGTCCCTTTCTTGGCTTTCCATGATTCGATGTCATTGCTTTGACATTCGTTTCCAAAGTGTCCTTATCTTTCCGCTTGCTTTCCTCGTGTAACAATCGTTCAGTTACGACTTCAAGCTTCGGTACTTCAGCACTAGCCTCCAGAGCTGTAACTAGCATATCATACGAGTCTGGTAAGCTTGCTAACAAATGAACAACTTTACTTTCATCATCCAACGGGTCTCCAATAATTGCAAGTTCATCGAAAATTTCTGTCAAAGCTTTAACGTGCTTTTGAACAGATTGCTCATCTTTCAACTTCAAGTCATACAACTTCCTGCGTAGTGTCAATTTATTACTCCATGTCTTCTTTTGGAACTGGTCTGCCAACTTCTTCCAAACCTCAGTAGGATCTTCTGGATCTGGTCCAAGCAGGTATAACAGCGTTGGTTCCACCGACAAAACAATCGTTGCTAACGCACGATCTCTACGCAAATTAAATTTCGGAATTTCTCTCTCTTCAGTTGGAGCATTTTCTCTTCCATCAACAATTCCCCAAAGTCCATCTTTGATTAACGCCATTCTACACTGTACCTTCCAGGTAGCATAGTTTGTTCCATTCAATGGTTTTATCAATACTTTGGTGCTTTCCATCGCCATTTGTTCCGTATTCAACTAATCCGGATAATCCGTTTCAGGTTTCCACAATACGATTTTTCGTGCGAACTTTACACCAATCCAAACCAAAATCAAAACAAACTCGTCGGACACACAAGATGGCTTCTTCTTCTTGAATATTATTTCTGTAAATATTCAATCTTCTTGGGCATAGACTGGGCCCATAACCTGTTGAAATGTAAACTTTATATATTTGCAGAGTTGCTTCGACTGCTCCAATAACTTTATGACTCTATGACTCTAAAATTTACAAGACGTTCTCCTATTTATATATTAAAGATAAGATACTTTAGAATGTTCTAGTATATTCCAGATGTTCTATATTTACTATTAGTAGTTTCTAGTATAGTAATCTTATTTCTGGAATATTCTCCAATGTCCTTTATATTTCTAGATAGTACACAAGGTTCTAGAATGTTCTTGCGGCAAGAGTGCCTATTTTCAACAGAATCTTATAGTCAATTTACAATTGAAATAAGAAAACATTTTAACTGATTTTGTATGTATATGTTAATAAATTTTTAGATTGTTTTTATCCATATCTACCATCCTCCATCCCAGGACCCTTTTCCGACTTACTCTACATCTCCAGAGGAAAATGGCCCTGAGAGCAGGGTTGGTTTTTACCTACTAACCTTTTAAGAGTTTTACTTTATACTTTTATACTGTTATGTTCACAGGACTAGCATTAATAACAGTAGTAAATTTTATATAAAACTTTACGTAGCTGACGCTTTGTATCCTTTTAAATATTCTGATGATGATGACGATGACGATGACGATGATATACATAACATGTATATATAGGTACAAGGAGCTGAAAAATTACACAAAATTCTCATTTCAGAATGATTGTGATAATTATGCACATATTTAACTAAAAGTTAACCAAAAATGTGGTGTTTTCTAACAAAGATGACTCCTTAAGCATATTTCAAACACAAATAAAAGTTTGTAGTGTTATGAGTTATAATGGCAATGTGTATGATTCAACGTGCGGCCTCAAAAAGTTGGAAATTTGGTCAAAATAACTTGACATTTGTGCAAAATTTCAAAGAAAATAAATGCTCCAATCATAAGATATCCATGTTTCGATTAGCTTCATTATTTTCATTCTTCAAACTTATTATACTACCGGTTGAAGCAACCATAGAAACAACATCTTTAACTTCAACTGAATCAAAAAATATGTACGCCGCGTGGCTTTACTTATTTAAAAAGAGGTTTGTAATCTGCTTCTAGTGTTCAATTACATTAGTTTTCTCTTCCTATTATAGATTTGGCATCACATGGGAAGCGTACAACAGTTCCCTACAAACAGGTAGATAATGGTCACGTAACAGTAAATGGGTTACCGGCCGGTTTTATGTTTAAAAAGCCTAGCAATTGTTCCCAAGTCCAGCTAAAAATATTAAAAGAGAATATGCAACACATATCTTTCACTGGTAAAACATCTGTTATCATGGTTAAGTTTCTGCTCGCTGTTTTTACGCTGATCTTTTTTATTATTTCTGTGAGACATACTGCTGTAGTTGCATTGCCGAGTCATCCAAAACGGTCAATTTAAACCAACAGGACCAGGAGCAAGTGCGAATTAAACAACCGCATGGTCAAAAGATAATGTAGAGTCGGAGAAAACAGTTGTGCGTGAATTTAATGGAAGAAAGCGAAAATCTAAAGAGGCCATTCAACGCGAAGAGCTTGATATAAATACCCAGTCACTTAATTTAGTGGACAATGTTCCAAACAAATCTGGAAAGGTTGTGACTCTTCGAGAAGTGTTGGATAAGTCTGCCCAAAACGAAGGTTTCATTGACTTTATAATGACTCACAGAGAGGTCAATGATCGGAGAGAATATCAGGTTAAATGGATTGGCTATCGTTCTCCAGCACTAAGAGACTTTCGCGGATTTATCGATCAATATTCCGACCGCAGAAAATTCGTTTGAGACCCAGCGTAATTTTTCCACCCCTTCTCCTTTCGATTTCCCCGCCCTAAGAAGAAATCCCTGACTAAGGTCGAGCTTGAACAAGTACCTTAACAGGATATTTAACGCTGTATAAATTATTTCTAGATTTAATTTGTTTGATTCGTTGAAAAATATGGTTTTGCGATGTTTATTTTAGCGAAACCGATATTGAACGACATTGCGAATGTATCTTTTTTAAATATCATAACTAATCCATACATACAAAAAATAATGGCTCCGAGAATGCCTCCATCCCGCCTAATGTGCTGACACAGCAGAATGGCCACCCACGTCTAATTTTCTGATTAAAGTAATTTCGCATACTTGCGTAAATTTCTGGACGTACTGCAGTTTGGAAAGAGAAGAAAGTCGAAAAATTATAACTTCCAAGGGAAGAAATCTTTTTGCGGAAAGAAAATTTGGTGGTATTGACGCCGCCCGCACAAATAAATTCCCGCCAAAATTATTTTTTTCCCTCTCCGTCAATTCCGCCAAGTTTTATCCACTATTTATCAATTTTTAAACTTGGTGGGTGCATGAAGAAAATTGGAAGAAGAAAATACAATTTAAAGTTGAAAATATTTTTATCTTTGCCTATCAATCCTATGGAACTAGTATCCTAGTTCCGTCAGAAGCAAGCCCACTCTCCTGAAAAATCTCGCGCTTTGTCATCCATGACAGACATAGTTTTCAAATAGTTATCGAGGAGTTTCCCATAACTAAATATATCCGTACTATACGACACAGGACAACACTGAAATAATTCCGGTGCTAAATGCGCTTTATGTGGAAACAGTTTGATCATATCTACACAACTGTTCCTAACACATGTTGCACGGTAAGCAAAACTGAATCCTATCAGAATAGGAAACAAATCCTGTCCGTGAAGAATTACATTGTCTGCAACGATATGGTTGTGTAACACACACCCTTACTATGCAAAAAGCTAATTCCGCTTGCAATGCCTGTCAGATTTCGCTTAAAAACTGAAGTTGAAGAAATGTCTTGAAAACCTAATTTCCAATGGCGATCGTAATGAAGCACGGAAAAATACGATTGATCGAAATGCACGACTCCGTGCCGACCAATAAGCTTCAAAATCCGGTGCACGTGACTTACATGGGCAACATTTTGTCAATTTGTTATTTTGACGACAATCTTTTGAAAACGTTTTCAATATCACAGTATCTCCGACATCGAACATAGCCCTTTTAGTAGATGCAAAAACACCTTCACAAAAATCTGTTATTTTCAGCGTAGAAATGAACGCGAATCTAGAATGCAAGGGGTTTCCTCCTGCAATAGTGGTTCTCCTGTATGAAAGCGACTCGCAAACAAGGATGCATCAACCATTTGTACTGATCGATTTATGCCTAATTGTTCAATCCGGCTTTAACCTTGTAAATTCGGCATTTCTTAGCAGCAGCGACGCATTTTTTTCTTTCAATTCGTGGATCCGATAGCTCAATGTTGATGTTAAATTTTCTGGTCTCGTCAACCGCTTATTGGCGCCATCCAGTTTTTCTACCAGTTTGTCTTGTTTTGTAGGCATGTACGACCATTTTTTTTTCTTTCTTAGTGGGACATCATTGAAAAGCTAAAAATAACACAAGACCTATACCTTATGATATTAAATTAAATTTTTTTTAAGGTCTTTATTTATATTTTTTGCCATATTATAAGGTTTGTAAGCATATACACGCAAGGGAAATCTCGAGGCACATTTAGGGTAAATGGCAAGAGACCCAAAAATAACCAAAGGAAATAATTTATTTACTTCATCAGTTTCAGAGCTTTTTGTTTCTTGGCTATCGACATCACATTCATCTTGTCCATCAAGCTAAGAAGAATGTACTTTAAACTGTAAGTTAAGAAAACGTACAAAGATAAATACTATATCACAGAAAAAACATTACCTTATTTATTTTCGGTAAGGGACAGCAGCCCAACAGATTCACTTCCCTTTTGTCCTTTCATGTACTTTATCAACTCCAACCGAACCTAAAGCACAGCTATATTCAAGCGCATGCTACTTGTAAAACCTGAGGTTCTATGTCTAATAAAATTCTTAAATCAAGTTATAACATATCTGAAGATCTGCTTACACACCTGAAATCGTTCGTATAAGTCATTCTCAATATGTGTGATCGTCTCACTTCCATCTACATCAGTTTCAAACATTTTCTCCACTTTTTTCTGCAAAAAAAATGCAATATAGTTATACAGCAGCCAGTTGTACAAATAAATTCTTTTAAAAAAGGTTTGCTAAAAACAGCAATCTTTATAAAAACCCACCTGAATACCCTTCTTTACTTTTTCAGAACCTTTCTTTTCCTTTGAGATTTTCCACTTAAAACTGGAGCAACTGTGCACCTGATATGATTCCAAACATCTACACAAAATAAATATTCGGTGGATTACTTGACATATGATAAAAAAAAATTATGTACCTATAAAAGTCGATGTAAGTTGTTTCATTACAAATGTTAGGCAAGAAATGGTGAAATGAATTGGAAACCTAACCTACAGGATAACTTACCATGAGGAAATACTGCCTTACTGTCTTTTAAACTACGAAATATTTATCCACTGATTTCAACAAACGTTCAAGCCAAGTATCTAAAAGAATAAGGGGGAAAAGCAGCCAACAGAGTCTAAATATACACAGCACTTCAATGTCCAAGTACAGCAACCACTCTGCCTAATAAAATTAGAAATTAAGCATTTCTTTGACATTGCATTTAATTTTCTCGGGTTATAATTAGTAATTTCTTAATTAGCTGTTATTCTGAAATTAATTAGCAATTTATTCTGAAATATTAAAAAGACCATCATTTCATGATTATTAATGGTGAATTTGTTCTTGTGTTTTTCTACCTTGTCCTGATTTAGCTCATGGACTTTTCTTATAACATAGTTTAAGAAAATATATCCCTTTTTCCCATTTGCATTTATATCACTATCTTGAAAAAGAGCTAGGGTGAAAAGCGGCAAACATTAAAGTAATTTTGACCTCACTTTGTTCCTCGTCGGAAAATGATGAAATTTTCATAGGGGACTCATAGGGAAGTTTTTTGTCAACGCCAGTAAAATTTCAGGTTTTGTCGTTGGATTAAATGCTAAATCTGAAATAGAGTTACTAAAAGCATATACGGGGGCATATATAGCATGTTTAAAACCCCTATAGCTCCTATTTTTCATATATGTAGCGCATCCCTGAGCAACGTAGTAACATCGTCAGAATTGGTCACAATTGGAGTATATATAAATATATATATCCGAAATAAGTTTGAACAAGTATTTAACCATTTCGATATGGTGGAGAACTGAACGAAGTTGGGGTTAATTTCTAGTTTTTACAATTTGATTTGCGAAACAAATGATTTTTTATTCAGTAGTAATATGTTATGATCGTTTTGAGATTAACTTCTTTGGGAGCGGAAGGTAGCTATATATCAGCATAGCTATAGCTAGCTATAGCTATTACCTATTGATACCTGCGCCTTAGCAAAGGAGCCTTCTAAAAATATTTTGGGCCCTGATAACAGGATATTGTCCATTAAAAACCATTTTCTTATTGTTCTATAACTTGACTGAAAATGTCTGAGCATTATAATCAACCCCGAAATGTTTTAGAAGGCATCAAGATGGCAGCACAGTCTCAACATTACGAGCTAGTAGGAAGAGCATACTGTCGTAAACCAGCGAATCATTTCAGTTTTTTGGGGAGGATCCGTTAAGAGGTGAAGACCTTAACGGACAAAATCTTGTTAATGGGCCCCAAGATAAATTTTTGAAGGCCCTAAATCAATATACTACTGGGGATATGTCCTCTGACTGATGCAGAACAGACAAGCGCTTGACTGATGATATAGCTATAGCTAGATGAATTCCATTGCTTACATTTTCAGCAGGAAGTTCTTTGGCTTTACATTTGGGTGGCAGGAAATAGGATGGGGACGCTAGGTGAAGTGCGGTTATTTTTATTCAATTTCTTCGCACAAAGGTATTGTGTATAAACAAATTAGAAGGCATCAATCTACACTCGAGAGTAGTTGAAAACCTCAATGACGTTTCCGTGAGAAGAAATGCACAGGAAAAAACCTCTCTTCAGCAAGCTCTGAATGCCAGAGCCCTAGAGCTTTTCCGCCAAATCAGCTGACCAGCTAAAAAGGGCTGTAACCATGTCACATTGCAGCTGATTAGATATCGTGGAATAAGGAGGATAAGGGCTCACAGCTAGCTATTATGGCTAGGATATGTATCTCTAGCTAGCTAGCAAACAGAAAAAGCAAGCCAGCTAGAAGCTAAAAAGAAAAATTCGCACAAGACCTTCAAATTTAAGCTTGTACATTTCTTTTGCATTGACTCCAGCATCCATATCTTCCTTTTTATTATTACCATCGTGTTGATTTTGATGATTTAAAATAGTAAAAATATCAACGTTGAATTCTTTTTCTCGCAACGACGCCACCATTTTTTTTTCATAAGCAAATAGTAAAACCTTCGATAAGCATCGCTCTCCGCTATCGCTGGAGCAACAGCGCAACAACGGAGTGCGCCGTTTATCGTTCTCCGTTTTACAGCGGACTACCGAATAGGGTGTAGAATCAGATATGTGTTTACAGCTTGAACAAAGAAATAAATGCTTTTTTATTTTTTTTTAGTAAAAACTCCGATCCGGAAAAGTAAGTATATTGAAAACAAAATAAATCTCGCAAAATTAAGTCTGATCCTTCTCAAAAAAATGGTCATATATATCACATCATTTTGAAGAAACCTTTTACAACCTAGTATTTTATAAACAAGCAGCAATGTGAGCTTTTTATCCGAAGATTTGATATTGTATCTTGGGTGGTACATGTCCATAATTTTTTTTGTAGGTTCGCTACTGTACTCAAATTTTTAAAACTGAATTTCCAATCAAAATTAATTTAAAAACTGCTTACTTCTTTGCATGCATTCGAAGTTTGCTACTGCGGTAAATTATAAAAAAACATGTGGTCATTAGTCTAACATCCCTTTTTTAGTTTCGACGTCTGTCAAAGGCATTCTAATGTTCTCTCCCTATCTTCTGTCAAAACCAGCATTTGCAACTTTTATTGTATAAATATTTACCTTCCCGTTTAGATCCAGTGAATTGGAATGGTAAGATATTTTATTGTATCATTTAGAAATAGTGATCCCAGGAAACAGAGATTTTTCTCCTTCATTTTTAAGCAAGTTTATTCTTTTTTATTTGACGGGTGGTCGTTGATGTTGTGCGGATAATCGCCGTCTAAGTCTGCATAGAGCAAAAAAAAACATTTTTGCATCGTATTCTCCTAAAATTTCCTTAAAAAATTCCTAATGTTCTTTTGTTGTTGTTTTAGACCAATTGCCGCCCCCGCCAAGAGGTAATATTTTGTTACATTTTGTAAAACATGCATCATTTGATGACAATTGAATTAATATAAATTAAATTAATATAATTCTTTTCCCTTAATAGACATGATTTTCACGTAAAACAATACAGATCGAAACAAGTATGTCAAAGAACGACTGTAAACTAATAAAAATGAACTTTGTTAAAGATTTTACAGTATTAGAATATAGACATGTTAAATGTTTTGATGTTATTTTTCTGATTTCTAACTCTTTTCTGGCTTAATTAACTGACTTACTCCTGTGGGAATTTCATAACGTTTATTATATGTTGCTACCTCACACTTTTGTATGCTGCTTTTGGTTTTACTTTTGCAGGTTGTTAACACAGACTATAATTTTCCAAACAACATTTCTACGGTGCACTACGTTGACTATATATTCCTAAGATTGTCTTGTTTTCTGTTGTACTGTTAGTTATTAGACATATTGCATATCTTTTTGTATCTGTACTGCTGACGTCAGCAAAAAATCAAAAACAAACTATAGTACCATTGTCCCTCTGCCTAAGTGGATTTCTCCACGGGCGTTATCGATTAGTTTTGAAGTAAAGCAACTCCCCAACTTATTACTTGTACTCGTAATATGTGCGTAAAACGTAAAAAGATGCTTAGATGATGATACCAGTAACTATGGAAACTCGAAACTATGGAAACGCTAACCCTGTTTTGAATTTGCTGACATGCATTTTCCATCCGCATTTTTTAACAAGGTTAAAGTGTTAAAACTACGGAGGTTACTGTGTTTTATTTAGCTATAAAGAAACTTTCGTTTCTAATCTAGGAAGGATTTTTAATAACTAAAAACTATACTTCAGGGAAATCTTTAGCTCCTTTTACAGAAAAAACACAAAACGCCCGATTTACCTCGTACAACACCACAACACTGGACATTACTTTGCCAAAAAATCTATCAAATTTTGCCTAACCAGAAAAAAATCGTAGATCCGCCCCTGATTAGGAACACATTTTTTTACACAATTTAGTAAACATCACACCTACATGAAGATATTAAATAATTTTAGGTATTGCCCAAATAAAAAAATCTTTTCTCAATTCAGGAAATATATTAGCATCTCATGCTAAAGGTTGTTTTATAGAAATGATGTTGTTTTAGCAATATTCCCTCGGGAAAAATGTTACTGAGTAAAAAGAAAAAATTATTCTTATCCACAAAATAATTTGTGGATCAGAATAAATTTAAGCTATATACAACTAAATAGCTACATTAGTGAAAATAAAAATTACGAACTTTGTTTTCTTCTTTTACATTACATAGAAATATATGAAGAAAGTTAGAATTACAGTAAAGCGGTCATAAAATTACTTATTTTTTAATTTAGAAAAATGGGTCCTGTAAGGCCAGGAAGTGATTGTTTTTTGTTGTAATTTAAAGAAAAACTAAACTTATTTGGTTGAACTTCCCTAATTTGTGCAATGATAAGTTCAAAATGCCAGGTAAATTATGCCACGACCCACTAAATAAAATTTAGCTTGCTTAGAAAATAAATCAACTTTAAAATGCCACCTTTAAAATTTTTGAAATTTAAATTTAGTAAAAAGTAGAGGAAAACTAGAAAAATACGTGACGAGTGGGCAAAATATTTAACATCGAACCTACCTTCCGAGAAATATATTTTAAAAATATAAGAATTGGTAATTTTAACATGGGCCTCACGAAAAGTTTATACCTAGCAGAACTCTCTCTAATTAATATTTTTCTACTAGTGAAATATAGGTGTTAGAACTGAACATATGTAATGTTGTAATAAAAAAATTCACCTGGATTTTTTATTCTATTTCTTTGATAATAGTCGAATTAAGTCTGTTTCTTTCGGGAGTTTTGGTACAGTTTACGGCTTAAATTAGACTATTACCGTATGTTTAACGTCGGGTTACACAGGTACTGTCTGTGAGTTAATTTTAAGACAGGTGGTTTAAGCAGTCAATTACATCATTATAATCACTCATATAATTATAATAACAACCCCCGTTCTGGTGACTTTCATTACTTCATGGTAACGGTAAGTAATGATGCACAAAATGTCAAAGCGGAAAATATGGAAACCAACAATTCACTGTTGAATCTTCCTTAGGTTAACCGAATGGTTGGGAAGTGGTCACATTATGCACGTCATGCGAGATCATTATTGGCATACAACTGAAATCTTAGCGGGTTTATGGGGCTTTCGAAGTGCTATGAACAGAGTATTGGCACACAAAATTGTCAATATGGTTTTGCTTAATGCTGAGAGAAGAACTGAAAATAGAGAAGCTACAAAATTGAACGACCAAAGAGTCTTAGCTAGACATATTTGGCCGTTAGTGAAGTCGTATACCTTACAACAGGATTCATATCTTTGTACAAGATACGATGGTACTGTACCGTTTCCAACGAAAAGATCTGACGATCTTATGTATGTTGGATGTATCCGACCTTGTAACGTAAGTGAAAGAGTCCCATGTGATATAAAATGTCGGCCGTGTGATGGTGTTTTCTTGGGCGGGATATTAAGTAATAAAAGTGTCAGCAACAAGATTTTTAAATTGTTCTTGTAAAGAAAGTCTCAAATGCTTCCTCAAAATTGGCAAAAAAAAAACACGAAATAGTAAATGCCTGTTTTAAAATTCTTTTTATATGTTACTCTTAATCGAATTCTTTTTTAAATTTGATCATAATAAAGGGATAGGTGCAGATACAATTTATTTAATTTATACTATGTATAATCTGGCGCAAACAAGAGCTTCTGGTATCACGTAGTCCGGCATTTTTATTGTAATCATAAAATCTAAACAAAAATGTCACATAGCGAGAAGGAACTAAATATTCCACAATTTAGAATACTGGAAATGTGTTTACGACGACATCATCAATTAAACATCAATTCTTGCAATACAATACAATATTCCCCTCCCTTATATAAATATTGGAAAATATGTTCTTAATACCTCATTATAAAAAAGCCTAAAACTTTATTTTTACTCCAAAACATCGCCGTCAAATATTGAACATAATTATTTTCTGATCGATGAAGTAGCTAGTTTCTTAATTGCAAACTCATAACGTTTCTATATATATATAAGATATATAAAACTTATTTTTTATAACTGATGTATTTTATTTTATATATCTTATTTTTTAGCTGTGCCAACCCAGATTAAAATGGAAGAAGTTTTAGAATATTACGTACTCGGGTAAGTTGTTTTTTGTAACATATATGGCGGCTGTGTAAAGTAACATCGTAGCGCGATCGCCATTTTATATGGTGTTGCGACAATGAATCGCACGTCCCTTTTTAAATATGTTAACAGATCAATATAGAAAGAAACATATTGTGGTATTTAAATAAATAAATAAATAAATAAATGCATAGAGAATATATAAGAAATATACGTAGCTTGAATATTATGTAAGTTAAAAAATTAACTTTAGTTCAAAACAAGGTTTATTATTTTGATAAAAGTTTCTTATTGCCAAATAAAAGTTTTATATTCCGTTTATTTTCATATTAAGGCGCAAAAAAAGATATTCGCTATTATTTGATAACATTAGGTTAACGACGAGAGTTCATAGCAGATTTTTTCTAAGAGATTGGCGTTTTTTCACCTCATGTGATAATTACATAAAGAATACCCGAATGGTTGAAACATTATTTCCTTATAGGAAAAAAGAGTTATTAGGTAAAAGGAGACGCTTTTAAAACGAACGCTGTATGGATATTTATTTCGTTAGTGAGAAGGAACTAAAAGCTGAGGCTACAATAATGAAAAATATAGCAGTTTTAGCTGATTTAGCATTCCAAATTTTTGCGGATCACCGTGGTAGTGTTTTCTGCGAAAATTAATTGAAAAGAATTTTGAATTCCTAGAAACAGTTTTAAGAAGCACGATTTTAAAACGGTTGAAAAGTTGTAGTAGAAAGTAAAAAATTAAGCACGCATTAACCTCTCCGCAATGTATGTAAATTTTGTACTCGTATTCAATTAATGCACAAATTTTTCACAGTGTACCGTGATTATTTAGGTATATTTAGATTTCGCCCCTAGTAATGAGAAAAAGAGGTGCTCATGTTTTGATTTGATTTTTAATAACTACAAATAAATGAAATCCGAATGATTTTATTGATTTGCGTCATCACGTAATTTTAGTAACATCGCCACATATAACCGTTTTAAACTACTTATCATAGTATCAACCTTTAGCTAACTTTTTTCGTGACCAAGTGACCAAGGAAAGACAATGAAAACACGTGTGTTAAAAGACAAAACATCTTGTCCAAAACAAACTAACACTGTTAGCCGACTGACTTGAATTGCCGGACATTAAGCAGTAAATTCAAGGTAGCAGGTTGGGGAAAATATATAGTGAAATTGAGTAGTCGCTTTACGCCGTTCTAAAATGATGCAATGCATCCATTTACATATTGTTGTTTGTGAAATGCAGTTGGGTATACCACAAACATGACGATAACGAAGATGATTTCAGTTCATGAGTGCTATAATGGCCAACGTTTAATATAATAATGTCCTCTATTTTTAAATATTAGAATGAAATATATTTATCAATTATAATATTTCCCAAACTTTATAAATCGTCCTATTTCACCCAATTCGTCAAAATACTGGTGGATGAGTGCGAACATCCTGATAAGAAACAACCGCTGCACAATGGACATTTTGTAGTTAGTTAGAAGCTCCGTTTCCGACGTTCTGCAGTAAGTCGGCAACAAAGTTTCTTTTCGGATTCTGCACTACAATGTATGCTTTGTGTACCTCAACGGCGAAAATAATGGTGACCAGCTTTATGGTTTTCTTCTTCAAAAATACGCACAAAGGATGTAATCCATATAGAGCCGTGGACACTGACAAAGTTAAATATGGTTTATAAAATGTGTCACGCGATGTACCACTCTATACCATCAGCCATCCATACTAATTGTCAAAGTCACTACAAAATTGTTGTTTTTCTTTATTGTTAGGAAGATGTTAAAAGAAGGAAATTATCTGCCATAGATGCCATTTGAATATTAAAGTTGCGGTAACAGCGCCAAGAAGTATTTGATACAAAAAGTCACCACGAAACATTTTACAATTTGTTACGCTTGCGCATGTTGAAAATGAAAGCATAAAACATGTCTCAGTCTTTCTAAGCAGATTGTAGTAAGAAAGTAAGCATTAGCAAATGACAGAAGTAGAATGGTTTACATCAGTAGCTAAGTGTACCAAACAGCGTAATCTTCTACATCTCCGTATCTCACTACCAATGTCTCTTTGTCCACGCGTATTCTGTGTATTCTTTATCTTACTGATTTTTCACGTCATGTCAATTACTGGAAACATACGCAAAGTCAATTTTTTTTGTCTAAAGATAATACAAAAAAATTTAATAAATATAAAAACATACACCATAGAAAACACCCTTAAAGCTATGACACGTATTAAGTAATAAAAGAAAAACAGGACGGAAGTTGAGCACATGAATGGTACAGTACAGAAAAATCAAAATGCAAATATTAGAAATTGTTTTTCTCACCTTGTGTATACAAATTGAAGCATTCATGGACTGAAACATATTCGTTAAAAATGTTTGCGAATCTGCGATAAAACACACTGACTGCATTTCACAAAGAACGATGCAAACTAAAAAGCAGCCAAATTATCACCAAGTTAGGTATTCTCTAGGCAAGTTCAATGCATTTTGTTTTTTTCTTTTATGTTAGGTTAGTAGCGAAATCCGTTCTTTTATTGTGCAATTGCAGTAAAAAGCTGGCCTCAGTACCTGCGACTAGCAATAGTTCATGTCAATAAAGTTGGTAGGAAGTTTCGTATTTGAAAATGAATTTACGAATAAAGGTAAACAAAAACATTGAGGTCTGAACACTTACAACGAAACAAGATTAGTTTGCAACGGAATCGACCACCCGTTTGTATCACGTAATACGAACGTTTGTTGTGTGCTGTGTGTGATGCTTTTAACCTGTTAGATATTTTAAACCACATGATATTAGGACACAAAAATCTATTATAGACGGCATGTAGTAAGGTGTAGGCTATATACAATATCAGTGCTTGTTTATGTGACAAGTTATGCAGCAATCGGAATATTTCCTTACTCTCGTTCGTTCCCCTTGGATTCTACCTTAAGTTCCTTCTATATAACGAACCCCGATATAACGAACCGTTGAATTAGCAAACCGAATTTTCCGTCCCCTGAACCAATAAATCCCCTATATAACGAACTCAAAATATCAAATGCTACAAAATACGACAAACTAAACCAAAGCACAAACCACGTAGATAATTTACGTACAGAAAAAGAACGCAATGCAATGTCATCCAATGTCGTCCAAAAAAATATTCAAAATTTTGGGGTGAAAAAGGCAATTTAAAACTGTGTGAATGAAAATGAAGCAAGTAAACATCTCTGTAACCGATAAATATAAACCGCTGGAGAAAATTGCACAGGGCAAAAGTACAAACAAAAGCATCGCTGAAGAACATGGTGTCAAGAAAAGCACTGTCTTGACCTGGAGTGCAAACAAAATAAAAATAATCAAACGTTCAGATCAAATCAACTCCAGACGAAAAAAAATGAAAACGAGTACCAACAACGACCTTGAAGTTTTTCTATGGTTTTAAAAACGCGCGTTCACAAAATATTCTTGTCAACGGAAGTATTATCAAGGAAAAAGCTATCTGTCTTTTTAAAAGCCGAGACCTTCTTGATGTTAAAGTGGAGGACTTTTTAAAGCAATATATACGTAAAGTCGCGCTATGTAACCGTCTCTTTTTCTAATTTTAGAATTGGAGAATCAAGTCAGACAATATAAGGGTTTATCTTTAATTGGTAATACTATTAATAATTGTCGAGAATCTTTCATTATCAAAGCATATTGAGATTTTTTTTTAATATAATTTAATTAGGGTAATTCCCTGAAACTTATTTTTGCGATTTGACTTTAGCGAGAAATTTCGCAAAAAATAATAAACCCAATCCGATGGAGTCAAAAAAAATTTATAAAATTCTTTTTCAGCTAAGTCATCGACGACTGGAATACTAGCCGAATTCCTGTGGGAAAATCCACTGAATCTCTTATTAAACGATGTAAGAGACACCAAACAATAACAACACAGTAATTTGAATTTTCAAAACTCTAATTTCAACCTCGACACCGAACTCTTTGTCTCTTTTATAACGAGATGACAAAAAGAGTTTAAAGCCATGGGATCGAGGCTGCTCACAGTCTGCATTATTCTATGTTTATAACCGCGAAAACAAAGCGTCTAAAAACATAAGCAAGTGCAACAAAAACACAACCGTTACGTAAAAAGCGAAATACACAAAACTTTTATACTTGCTTTGCCATTTCAGAAGTACACCAGGAAAAAAAGTATAACAAATTAAAATATATCCAACATTTTTCAGTGATACGAAATCAGCTCTTCTGTAGTGTTAAAAACAAACACCCGAGAGAGAATTGAAAATGTATAGCTACAATGTATGATGCATTTACAATCATTTGTTTTTTACATTATAGATTCGAATTACATTCATATTCGAATTTAAAATAACTTTTCCAGGATTAATTTGAAAAACAGACATCCTTCTTCGCTTTGGTTTTCTTTTTTCAGTTGATAAACAACTTGTTTCCGTGAGATATTATCTATAACGGCCCCGTGGGGCTTCAGTAACCCCCCTATTCCCGTTTTTTTAATTTGTTAAATTTTAGCGTCACGCCACGTCGTAAGAAAGTGACCCGTGATTTGTGTGCCATGGCCTCACCGTGCGCACACACACACACACAAGGCGTATTAATATAGAGATTGTACTACTTGGTTTATGCTTTGATCATGGAATTTTCAGAATTTTGAACAGTAATTTCAGGTATCCATAATATAATAATTTTTAGCACAGCAAGAATTTATGCGAAGGCTGTTGTGGAGAGGAAAATGCATATAATAATTTGCGCACTTTTAAAAAAAAAATAAAAACATTTCATACCACCACTTCACATTTAACCATTTCATTTCATTTTCATTCTCTTTTTGATTTTTCTTCTTCTTTTCTATTTGCTTTCTTTCTTTTTAATCTTATCATTCTTCTGAACGACTTTTTAGAGTTTGCGCTAGTAACAAAAAATGAAGTATGTATCCTGGAACAAAGCTTAGCACAGTACTTAAATATTTGTCGAAATAGTAATGTAGGTCGAAATTGCCCTATGTAGTCAACCACCAATATCCGGCTCGTAAGGGCTTTGCCTAAAATTTGGTTGGTGATGATCATATTTGTTATTAAGCACGCCAGCGCGTATCAATTTACTTTTCAAAAATTCTGTATAAATATCACTTAACGCAAAAAACTAACATGTCAAAGAATTTCGAATAATATCAATTAGAGCTTAAAAAAATGGGCGTGTATCTTGGTCCTTTTGTCGCGGTCTTTGGTCGCGGTCGTTGGTCGCTTAATTTCAAAATGATACAAAGACAAGAAGTTGACCACTTGCTTTTGCAAAATAATGAAAACTCGGTTAACGAGGGCTGAGTTATTTTTTTATTTTTTTTCCTAGCTATTGCAATGCTGCTTTTTAAAAAAAATAATTAGCGTCTTCACAAATTATTTTGTAGGACTGTTTTCGCATGATACTTGGCTTTTTCTTCACATTAATATTCATCGACGAGCGGTTTTAAATAACTGATCTATCTATAAAAAAGAATGTATATACGAAACTTAAAGGGGAATCTTTTCCCCTTCAAATGAGTTGTTTAAAAGATGCATGGTACGACTACTTTTAAATAATTTAATTCATTTATTGAAAACAAACTACAAATACTTACTTTGCAATTGCGATTTCGGATTTGCTCATCTTTATTATAATCATGAATTACGTGAGGAAGTATTCTTTCCAAACTGACATGCTTAGCCTACACACGCTATCTGATCAGGCAGATTTGGTCAATTAGGTTTTTTGAAAAAATAATTAATGCACTTTTGAGATATATAAATCTATGCATCGTTAAATTTTAATAAATGGTGTGATCAATTATCGGTTGTTACACATATTACATACTTTAAATGTTATTCCCTTAGGTTCTAAAGTGAACAATAAAATTTACTTTCCCTTGATGCTTGTGCAACGGTCCACAATAATTTACCAATTAATGTTTACACCTATATACTTTGCGATTTCACCTTTGGATTCCCTTACCTTTATTATCTTAGTTTGATCCTGATAGTGAAACGATTGACCGTGGGTCGGCAGTAAAATTATTGCGAACTTTGACGTATTAACTGTGACAATAGAGACTTTTTCACTGCGAGAAATAACATTCTCGCAAACTTAAAGGAATCGGGTGATCTGCTAGCACTTTATTTAAAAATGAATAAAAATAAGTCATTTTTTACTGTGACACTAATCCTAGCCCCTCCCAATAAACACGAGGCGTCTTAAACACGCGTTTACCAGATGAGACGTCGCTGGGACGTCTCTGACCCATCTAAAAGCGTAACACCTAAAGACGTCTTTGACATACGGGAAAAAGACGTCTTTCTGTGACGTGTTAGAGACGTTTTAAAGACGTTCCTATAGGCACCAAAACGTCGTAAAGACGTCTTTATCTGTTCTCCTTCACACGTTATACTGCCATGGCAGGCCTGCTTTAGATAATTATAGCCCATGTGTGTTAGGACTTAAGCGATTTTAAATAAGATGAAGATGTAAAAAACCAAAACAAGAAAAGGGTTAATAAAACGATGATGTAGTATTTAATAGAAAATTTATATTTCTATCATTTTTATAAATAAACAGTCTTATAGGAATACAATAGTATGACATGCAAGCTTTTTTATTTTTCTGGTTCTAAAATATGGACTTCCCTTGGTGGATTATTATTGTGCAACAGATAAAAAACAATCGAGCCTTTAAAACAGAAAAACTTAAGTTACATTTCTTATAAGCCAAACTGCCGTTTTGCTTATAAAAAAGCGTAACACAAAGTATACAGTGTAATACTACTAAAGAAAAATTGTTGAATATGAGTAATAACGGTTAGTATCTGTGAAGGTTGTTTTTAATGACAGCGTCTTTTTATTCTCGCCGACCACCATACTTTGGCCTGAGCCCTGCTTGTAAGATATGTCTGTCATATTGTGACGTCATATAAAGTAGCTACTGATTTATTTATAAGAGCAAACTTTACAGGTGAAAAACTTTAAAACATGTGTAGAGTGCATTTAAAGTATTATTTTCCCAAGTATTGATAAAAGGCATCCCTTGATATAAAAGTAGCTTAAAATAAATCCTAATGAAAATCTTTCGCGTAAAAGACCAAAAATCGCTTATGTTTCTGCCCGAGAAAACGTCTTTGTGGTTACCGAATAACGCACCCTGAGGCAGTAAAACAGTTTTAAAAATACAATTGACCGTAAATGCCATTGAAATAATTTTGAGTTTTGGCGTAGTAAATGTGAGAGAAAAAATCTCTCCACTGCAAGAAATAACATTATTATAAACTAGGAATGACTCCTTACTTTACTGCCTTATTATTGTCTGCTATGCTAAAATATTTCTTGTTTAAACTTGTTCAAAGTTTCATATCAAAAGGTGAAGTCAGAGATTTCAAAAACACAAACTGCGCAGTATAAACCAAAAAATTAATCAAAACCAAATCAAAACTGATAAGCACAGAAATGGCATAATCACCAAGGTGTCTATAAATACATCTATAAATGTTGTTTAATAAGGCTATCCCACAAGTAAATCCAGGGTTTCTTTAGATTTTTGTGAATCGTGTGTCTATGGCACAGCAATATAACATCGTGGGACAAGAGTTAGCTCATAAAAGAGCCTACGGCTTTGTTTTTCTTCCGCATTCACATTCGTTTATTTTAGCCAGTTGTTAGAATGAAGTGATTAAGTAATTCTGTGGGTATGCGAAATAAAACTTTGCCCAACATAATACGACTGTTATTTTAAAATACATAAAATAAAAAAGAAATGCGAACTTAAAGGCCTAAGGTGTGAGAAGTTGCTGGCACTGTGTACCTAATTAAGGGATGAAGAAAGTTTGAAATTGTAAAGCCAGAAAAAATAATTCCAAGTAACACCAAAATTACATGGTAACGGAGAACAAATACAACTATTTTGTACTTATTACTTAATAAAAATTATTAATAAGAAATTAAATGCTAATAAAGCTGGGTTTTAATGAGGAAATGACAAGTAGATTTACAGTTTCTAGATTCTTTACTTGGTGGAGATAATGTCATTGGTTAGAAACACTTCTAGCCTTCTCAAGATTATAACAAAAGTAATAAAAAAGTATTTGTCCATAATACTTTCTAATGGAGATTTTACAGCTGTTAAGTCTGAGAAGACACATTTATTGTCAAAAGGGGTATTCATTATTGAATTTTTTAAAAAAGATTTGTGTTTATAACTTCTTCTTGACATTTGATCTGTCACGCATATTCCCTATAAATGATTTTAAATAATTCTATACGAAAAAACGTCATCACTTTTTAGGAGTAAATATTACGTGATATGTGATATATATCAAAACGTTTTACCGAGAGTGATATAAATTCGTTTTTCGTGAAGACATTGGAGCTCATGTAGCTAGTTCAGGGGGTAACTATAACCACACTTTTCAAAAATACACGGTCAAACTCTCGTAAAAATTACCACACACAATTTTACTTGCAACGTCACAACTTTTCGTCACGCCTTATTGCACAAAATGCCGCTAATAATCATCAAAAAATCAACGCATGCGCAGTAAAGCTCAGTGCTATCATACGCAAGTGGAGTAAAATCACTAATAAGCGGTGGTTAGTTATGCATATCAAGGGTAAGTCCCTAACGCAAGTGGAGGAAAAATCCAGGCTTGCTAGGCAAAAAATTGAGCAAACGCCAGAGCACCATTTTTCCAAAAAACCGTGTATATAATAAAGATGAGTTGGTTTAAGAATGCTATACAAACTATACAGCACCGCATCAGCACCGCTGGCAACAACTCGCAACGCCCTTGCTGATAGACTACAGAGTGTGCGGCATACCGTTGCCTTCTACTGCAACAAGGCAAGGGATCAAATTTCGGGAGGGACAACCCTTCACGACGAGATTGAACAGGAGGCAAGGAAGGACAACGTGGAGGATATTGAATATCAAGGCCTCGAGGACGATACCCAGATGTTGGAGGACTGAAATAGGATAAGAACATGGCAATTCAACAAGCATCTAAACCAATATCTAAAGGACTCGATTATCCAAAACATTACACCACATGTGGATATGTTGTGTACAGCTTTAGCTGTCATATTTACAAGGGTGGGGGCGATGTGTCTGATTACCACAACTAAGAGCTCTAGGTCGCTGTCAAGTATAGGGGAAATCGAAGCGTTCGTAGAAGAATGCGAAATGAAGCGTATCAATTTTAGGACTAAAATATAAGAACCCAAAACGAAATTGTTGACCCTAAAATACAGCTATCCTGTATTAATACAAAAAGTCGCAAACATATGAGACGCTCGTCTCTTTTAAATGCCTCGTTTATCAATTCTATGGCAAAATTATATAGAACCTGAGACGAGGTTGTTCACCCTAAATGACAATTATCTTGTATAAATACGAAAAATCGCAAATATATGAGACACTCGTCAATTTTAAATGCCTCGTTATATAAATTTTACGGCCAAAATATTTAGAACCTGAGACAAGGTTGCTGACCCTAAATGACAACTATCTTGTATCAATAGGAAAAGTCGCAAATATATAACACTTGTCTGCTGTTTTTAATGCCTCGTTTATCAATTGTACGGCTAAAATATATAGAACCTGAGACGAAGTTGTTGACCTAAATTACAATTATCTTGTATCAATACTAAAATCGCTAATACATGACACTCGTTACTTTGAAATGTCTCGTTAGAACTTTAGGACTATAATATAAGAACCTGAAACGAAATTGTTGACCCTAAAATACAGCTATACTGTATTAATACAAAAAGTCGCAAACATATGAGACGCTCGTCTCTTTTAAATGCCTCGTTTATCAATTTTTTGGCAAAATTATATAGAACCTGAGACAAGGTTGTTAACCCTATATGACAATTAACTTATATAAATACGAAAAATCGCAAATTATAACACTCGTCTCTTTTAAATGCCTCGTTTATCAATTTAAGGGCTAAAATATATAGAACCTGAGACAAGGTTTTTGACTCTAAAGTACAATTATCTTGTATCAATACTAAAATCGCAAATACATGACACTCGTTATTTTGAAATGACTCGTTAGAACTTTAGGACTATAATATAAGAACCTGAGACGAGGTTGTTGACCCTAAATGACAATTATCTTGTATCAATACGAAAAATCGCAAATATATAACACTTGTTTCTTTTAAATGCCATGTTTATCAATTTTACGGTAAAATATATAGAACCTGAGACGAGGTTGTTGACCCTAAATGACAATTATCTTGTATCAATACGAAAAATCGCAAATATATAACACTTGTCTCTTTTAAATGCCACGTTTATCAATTTTACGGTAAAATATATAGAACCTGAGACGAGGTTGTTGACCCTAAATGACAATTATCTTGTATCAATACGAAAAATCGCAAATATATAACACTTGTCTCTTTTAAATGCCACGTTTATCAATTTTACGGTAAAATATATAGAACCTGAGACGAGGCTGTTGACCCTAAATGACAATTATCTTGTATCAATACGAAAAATCGCAAATATATAACACTCGTCTCTTTTAAATGCCTCGTTTATCAATTTAAGGGCTAAAATATATAGAACCTGAGACAAGGTTGTTGACTCTAAAGTACAATTATCTTGTATCAATACTAAAATCGCAAATACATGACACTCGTTACTTTGAAATGCCTCGTTGGAACTTTAGGACTATAATATAAGAACCTGAGACGAGGTTGTTAACTCTAAATGACAATTATCTGGTATCAATACGAAAAATCGCAAGTATATGAGACATCGCCGCTTTTAAATGCCTGGTTTATCAATTTTACGGCCAAAATATATGGAAACTGAGACGATTTTGTTGACCCTAAATGTCAATTCTGCTGTATCAATACAAAAATCGATCAATACGAAAAATCGCAAATATATAACACTTGCCTTCTGTTTTTAATGCCTCGTTTAGCAATTGTACGGCTAAAGTATATAGAACTTGAGACGAAGTTGTTGACCTAAATTAAAATTATCCTGTATCAATACGAAAAATCGCAAATAAATAACACTCGTCTCTTTTAAATGCCTCGTTTTATCAATTTTACGGCCAAATATATGGAAACTGAGACGATTTTGTTGACCCTAAATGTCAATTCTGCTGTATCAATAAAAAAAATCGATCAATACGAAAAATCGCAAATATATAAGACACTCGTCAATTTTAAATTCCTCGTTTATCATTTTTACGGCTAAAATATATAGAACCTGAGACGAGGTTGCTGACCCTAAATGACAATTATCTTGTATCAATACGAAAAGTCGCAAATATATAACACTTGTCTGCTGTTTTTAATGCCTCGTTTATCAATTGTACGGCTAAAATATATAGAACCTGAGACGAAGTTGTTGACCTAAATTACAATTATCTTGTATCAATACTAAAATCGCAAATACATGACACTCGTTATTTTGAAATGTCTCGTTAGAACTTTAGGACTATAATATAAGAACCTGAAACGAAATTGTTGACCCTAAAATACAGCTATACTGTATTAATACAAAAAGTAGCAAACATATGAGACGCTCGTCTCTTTTAAATGCCTCGTTTATCAATTTTTTGGCAAAATTATATAGAACCTGAGACAAGGTTGTTAACCCTATATGACAATTAACTTATATAAATACGAAAAATCGCAAATTATAACACTCGTCTCTTTTAAATGCCTCGTTTATCAATTTAAGGGCTAAAATATATAGAACCTGAGACAAGGTTTTTGACTCTAAAGTACAATTATCTTGTATCAATACTAAAATCGCAAATACATGACACTCGTTATTTTGAAATGACTCGTTAGAACTTTAGGACTATAATATAAGAACCTGAGACGAGGTTGTTGACCCTAAATGACAATTATCTTGTATCAATACGAAAAATCGCAAATATATAACACTTGTTTCTTTTAAATGCCATGTTTATCAATTTTACGGTAAAATATATAGAACCTGAGACGAGGTTGTTGACCCTAAATGACAATTATCTTGTATCAATACGAAAAATCGCAAATATATAACACTTGTCTCTTTTAAATGCCACGTTTATCAATTTTACGGTAAAATATATAGAACCTGAGACGAGGCTGTTGACCCTAAATGACAATTATCTTGTATCAATACGAAAAATCGCAAATATATAACACTCGTCTCTTTTAAATGCCTCGTTTATCAATTTAAGGGCTAAAATATATAGAACCTGAGACAAGGTTGTTGACTCTAAAGTACAATTATCTTGTATCAATACTAAAATCGCAAATACATGACACTCGTTACTTTGAAATGCCTCGTTGGAACTTTAGGACTATAATATAAGAACCTGAGACGAGGTTGTTAACTCTAAATGACAATTATCTGGTATCAATACGAAAAATCGCAAGTATATGAGACATCGCCGCTTTTAAATGCCTGGTTTATCAATTTTACGGCCAAAATATATGGAAACTGAGACGATTTTGTTGACCCTAAATGTCAATTCTGCTGTATCAATACAAAAATCGATCAATACGAAAAATCGCAAATATATAACGCTTGCCTTCTGTTTTTAATGCCTCGTTTAGCAATTGTACGGCTAAAGTATATAGAACTTGAGACGAAGTTGTTGACCTAAATTAAAATTATCCTGTATCAATACGAAAAATCGCAAATAAATAACACTCGTCTCTTTTAAATGCCTCGTTTTATCAATTTTACGGCCAAATATATGGAAACTGAGACGATTTTGTTGACCCTAAATGTCAATTCTGCTGTATCAATAAAAAAAATCGATCAATACGAAAAATCGCAAATATATAAGACACTCGTCAATTTTAAATTCCTCGTTTATCATTTTTACGGCTAAAATATATAGAACCTGAGACGAGGTTGCTGACCCTAAATGACAATTATCTTGTATCAATACGAAAAGTCGCAAATATATAACACTTGTCTGCTGTTTTTAATGCCTCGTTTATCAATTGTACGGCTAAAATATATAGAACCTGAGACGAAGTTGTTGACCTAAATTACAATTATCTTGTATCAATACTAAAATCGCAAATACATGACACTCGTTATTTTGAAATGTCTCGTTAGAACTTTAGGACTATAATATAAGAACCTGAAACGAAATTGTTGACCCTAAAATACAGCTATACTGTATTAATACAAAAAGTAGCAAACATATGAGACGCTCGTCTCTTTTAAATGCCTCGTTTATCAATTTTTTGGCAAAATTATATAGAACCTGAGACAAGGTTGTTAACCCTATATGACAATTAACTTATATAAATACGAAAAATCGCAAATTATAACACTCGTCTCTTTTAAATGCCTCGTTTATCAATTTAAGGGCTAAAATATATAGAACCTGAGACAAGGTTTTTGACTCTAAAGTACAATTATCTTGTATCAATACTAAAATCGCAAATACATGACACTCGTTATTTTGAAATGACTCGTTAGAACTTTAGGACTATAATATAAGAACCTGAGACGAGGTTGTTGACCCTAAATGACAATTATCTTGTATCAATACGAAAAATCGCAAATATATAACACTTGTTTCTTTTAAATGCCATGTTTATCAATTTTACGGTAAAATATATAGAACCTGAGACGAGGTTGTTGACCCTAAATGACAATTATCTTGTATCAATACGAAAAATCGCAAATATATAACACTTGTCTCTTTTAAATGCCACGTTTATCAATTTTACGGTAAAATATATAGAACCTGAGACGAGGCTGTTGACCCTAAATGACAATTATCTTGTATCAATACGAAAAATCGCAAATATATAACACTCGTCTCTTTTAAATGCCTCGTTTATCAATTTAAGGGCTAAAATATATAGAACCTGAGACAAGGTTGTTGACTCTAAAGTACAATTATCTTGTATCAATACTAAAATCGCAAATACATGACACTCGTTACTTTGAAATGCCTCGTTGGAACTTTAGGACTATAATATAAGAACCTGAGACGAGGTTGTTAACTCTAAATGACAATTATCTGGTATCAATACGAAAAATCGCAAGTATATGAGACATCGCCGCTTTTAAATGCCTGGTTTATCAATTTTACGGCCAAAATATATGGAAACTGAGACGATTTTGTTGACCCTAAATGTCAATTCTGCTGTATCAATACAAAAATCGATCAATACGAAAAATCGCAAATATATAACGCTTGCCTTCTGTTTTTAATGCCTCGTTTAGCAATTGTACGGCTAAAGTATATAGAACTTGAGACGAAGTTGTTGACCTAAATTAAAATTATCCTGTATCAATACGAAAAATCGCAAATAAATAACACTCGTCTCTTTTAAATGCCTCGTTTTATCAATTTTACGGCCAAATATATGGAAACTGAGACGATTTTGTTGACCCTAAATGTCAATTCTGCTGTATCAATAAAAAAAATCGATCAATACGAAAAATCGCAAATATATAAGACACTCGTCAATTTTAAATTCCTCGTTTATCATTTTTACGGCTAAAATATATAGAACCTGAGACGAGGTTGCTGACCCTAAATGACAATTATCTTGTATCAATACGAAAAGTCGCAAATATATAACACTTGTCTGCTGTTTTTAATGCCTCGTTTATCAATTGTACGGCTAAAATATATAGAACCTGAGACGAAGTTGTTGACCTAAATTACAATTATCTTGTATCAATACTAAAATCGCAAATACATGACACTCGTTATTTTGAAATGTCTCGTTAGAACTTTAGAACTATAATATAAGAACCTGAGACGAGGTTGTTGACCCTAAATGACAATTATCTTGTATCAATACGAAAAATCGCAAATATATAACACTTGTTTCTTTTAAATGCCACGTTTATCAATTTTACGGTAAAATATATAGAACCTGAGACGAGGTTGTTGACCCTAAATGACAATTATCTTGTATCAATACGAAAAATCGCTAATACATGACACTCGTTACTTTTAAATGTCTCGTTAGAACTTTAGGACTATAATATAAGAACCTGAAACGAAATTGTTGACCCTAAAATACAGCTATACTGTATTAATACAAAAAGTCGCAAACATATGAGACGCTCGTCTCTTTTAAATGCCTCGTTTATCAATTCTATGGCAAAATTATATAGAACCTGAGACGAGGTTGTTCACCCTAAATGACAATTATCTTGTATAAATACGAAAAATCGCAAATATATGAGACACTCGTCAATTTTAAATGCCTCGTTATATAAATTTTACGGCCAAAATATTTAGAACCTGAGACAAGGTTGCTGACCCTAAATGACAACTATCTTGTATCAATAGGAAAAGTCGCAAATATATAACACTTGTCTGCTGTTTTTAATGCCTCGTTTATCAATTGTACGGCTAAAATATATAGAACCTGAGACGAAGTTGTTGACCTAAATTACAATTATCTTGTATCAATACTAAAATCGCTAATACATGACACTCGTTACTTTGAAATGTCTCGTTAGAACTTTAGGACTATAATATAAGAACCTGAAACGAAATTGTTGACCCTAAAATACAGCTATACTGTATTAATACAAAAAGTCGCAAACATATGAGACGCTCGTCTCTTTTAAATGCCTCGTTTATCAATTTTTTGGCAAAATTATATAGAACCCGAGACAAGGTTGTTAACCCTATATGACAATTAACTTATATAAATACGAAAAATCGCAAATTATAACACTCGTCTCTTTTAAATGCCTCGTTTATCAATTTAAGGGCTAAAATATATAGAACCTGAGACAAGGTTTTTGACTCTAAAGTACAATTATCTTGTATCAATACTAAAATCGCAAATACATGACACTAGTTATTTTGAAATGACTCGTTAGAACTTTAGGACTATAATATAAGAACCTGAGACGAGGTTGTTGACCCTAAATGACAATTATCTTGTATCAATACGAAAAATCGCAAATATATAACACTTGTTTCTTTTAAATGCCATGTTTATCAATTTTACGGTAAAATATATAGAACCTGAGACGAGGTTGTTGACCCTAAATGACAATTATCTTGTATCAATACGAAAAATCGCAAATATATAACACTCGTCTCTTTTAAATGCCTCGTTTATCAATTTAAGGGCTAAAATATATAGAACCTGAGACAAGGTTGTTGACTCTAAAGTACAATTATCTTGTATCAATACTAAAATCGCAAATACATGACACTCGTTACTTTGAAATGCCTCGTTAGAACTTTAGGACTATAATATAAGAACCTGAGACGAGGTTGTTAACTCTAAATGACAATTATCTGGTATCAATACGAAAAATCGCAAGTATATGAGACATCGCCGCTTTTAAATGCCTGGTTTATCAATTTTACGGCCAAAATATATGGAAACTGAGACGATTTTGTTGACCCTAAATGTCAATTCTGCTGTATCAATACAAAAATCGATCAATACGAAAAATCGCAAATATATAAGACACTCGTCAATTTTAAATTCCTCGTTTATCATTTTTACGGCTAAAATATATAGAACCTGAGACGAGGTTGCTGACCCTAAATGACAATTATCTTGTATCAATACGAAAAGTCGCAAATATATAACACTTGTCTGCTGTTTTTAATGCCTCGTTTATCAATTGTACGGCTAAAATATATAGAACCTGAGACGAAGTTGTTGACCTAAATTACAATTATCTTGTATCAATACTAAAATCGCAAATACATGACACTCGTTATTTTGAAATGTCTCGTTAGAACTTTAGGACTATAATATAAGAACCTGAGACGAGGTTGTTGACCCTAAATGACAATTATCTTGTATCAATACGAAAAATCGCAAATATATAACACTTGTTTCTTTTAAATGCCACGTTTATCAATTTTACGGTAAAATATATAGAACCTGAGACGAGGTTGTTGACCCTAAATGACAATTATCTTGTATCAATACGAAAAATCGCAAATATATAACACTTGTCTCTTTTAAATGCCACGTTTATCAATTTTACGGTAAAATATATAGAACCTGAGACGAGGCTGTTGACCCTAAATGACAATTATCTTGTATCAATACGAAAAATCGCAAATATATAACACTCGTCTCTTTTAAATGCCTCGTTTATCAATTTAAGGGCTAAAATATATAGAACCTGAGACAAGGTTGCTGACTCTAAAGTACAATTATCTTGTATCAATACTAAAATCGCAAATACATGACACTCGTTACTTTGAAATGCCTCGTTAGAACTTTAGGACTATAATATAAGAACCTGAGACGAGGTTGTTAACTCTAAATGACAATTATCTGGTATCAATACGAAAAATCGCAAGTATATGAGACATTGCCGCTTTTAAATGCCTGGTTTATCAATTTTACTTCCAAAATATATGGAAACTGAGACGATTTTGTTGACCCTAAATGTCAATTCTGCTGTATCAATACAAAAATCGATCAATACGAAAAATCGCAAATATATAACACTTGCCTTCTGTTTTTAATGCCTCGTTTAGCAATTGTACGGCTAAAGTATATAGAACTTGAGACGAAGTTGTTGACCTAAATTACAATTATCCTGTATCAATACGAAAAATCGCAAATAAATAACACTCGTCTCTTTTAAATGCCTCGTTTTATCAATTTTACGGCCAAATATATGGAAACTGAGACGATTTTGTTGACCTAAATTACAATTATCTTGTATCAACATGAAAAATCGTAAATATGTAACACTCGTCTCTTTTAAATGCCTCGTTTATCAATTTTAGGACTAAAATATAAGAACCCGAAACGAAATTGTTGACGCTAAAATACAGCTATCCTGTTTCAAATCGAAAAATCGCAAATATATGAGACACTTGTCAATTTTAAATGCCTCGTTTATCAATTTTACGGCTAAAATATATAGAACCTGAGACGAGGTGGTTGATACTGGTCTCTTTTAAATGCCTTGATTATCAATTTTACGGCCAAAATATATGGAAACTGAGACGATTTTGTTGACCCTAAATGTCAATTCTGCTGTATCAATACAAAAATCGATCAATACGAAAAATCGCAAATATATAAGACACTCGTCAATTTTAAATTCCTCGTTTATCATTTTTACGGCTAAAATATATAGAACCTGAGACGAGGTTGCTGACCCTAAATGACAATTATCTTGTATCAATACGAAAAGTCGCAAATATATAACACTTGTCTGCTGTTTTTAATGCCTCGTTTATCAATTGTACGGCTAAAATATATAGAACCTGAGACGAAGTTGTTGACCTAAATTACAATTATCTTGTATCAATACTAAAATCGCAAATACATGACACTCGTTATTTTGAAATGTCTCGTTAGAACTTTAGGACTATAATATAAGAACCTGAGACGAGGTTGTTGACCCTAAATGACAATTATCTTGTATCAATACGAAAAATCGCAAATATATAACACTTGTTTCTTTTAAATGCCACGTTTATCAATTTTACGGTAAAATATATAGAACCTGAGACGAGGTTGTTGACCCTAAATGACAATTATCTTGTATCAATACGAAAAATCGCAAATATATAACACTTGTCTCTTTTAAATGCCACGTTTATCAATTTTACGGTAAAATATATAGAACCTGAGACGAGGCTGTTGACCCTAAATGACAATTATCTTGTATCAATACGAAAAATCGCAAATATATAACACTCGTCTCTTTTAAATGCCTCGTTTATCAATTTAAGGGCTAAAATATATAGAACCTGAGACAAGGTTGTTGACTCTAAAGTACAATTATCTTGTATCAATACTAAAATCGCAAATACATGACACTCGTTACTTTGAAATGCCTCGTTAGAACTTTAGAACTATAATATAAGAACCTGAGACGAGGTTGTTAACTCTAAATGACAATTATCTGGTATCAATACGAAAAATCGCAAGTATATGAGACATTGCCGCTTTTAAATGCCTGGTTTATCAATTTTACTTCCAAAATATATGGAAACTGAGACGATTTTGTTGACCCTAAATGTCAATTCTGCTGTATCAATACAAAAATCGATCAATACGAAAAATCGCAAATATATAACACTTGCCTTCTGTTTTTAATGCCTCGTTTAGCAATTGTACGGCTAAAGTATATAGAACTTGAGACGAAGTTGTTGACCTAAATTACCAAATATATGGAAACTGAGACGATTTTGTTGACCTAAATTACAATTATCTTGTATCAACATGAAAAATCGTAAATATGTAACACTCGTCTCTTTTAAATGCCTCGTTTATCAATTTTAGGACTAAAATATAAGAACCCGAAACGAAATTGTTGACGCTAAAATACAGCTATCCTGTTTCAAATCGAAAAATCGCAAATATATGAGACACTTGTCAATTTTAAATGCCTCGTTTATCAATTTTACGGCTAAAATATATAGAACCTGAGACGAGGTGGTTGATACTGGTCTCTTTTAAATGCCTTGATTATCAATTTTACGGCTAAAATATATAGAACCTAAGACAAGGTTGTTGACTCTAAAGTACAATTATCTTGTATCAATACTAAAATCGCAAATATAAAACACTCGTCTCTATTAGATGCCTCGTTTATCAATTTTAGGACTAAAATATAAGAACCCGAAACGAAATTATTGTCTCTGAAGTACAGCTATCCTGTGTCAATTCGAAAAATAGCAAATATATGAGACATCGCCGCTTTTAAATGCCTGGTTTATCAATTTAAGGGCTAAAATATATAGAACCTGAGACAAGGTTGTTGACTCTATTGTACAATTATCTTGTATCAATACTAAAATCGCAAATACATGACACTCGTTACTTTGAAATGTCTCGTTAGAATTTTAGGACTAAAATATAAGAACCCGAAACGAAATTGTTGACTCTAAAGTACAGCTATCCTGTATTAATACAAAAAGTCGCAAACATATGAGACGCTCGTCTCTTTTAAATGCCTCCATTATCAATTTTATAGCAAAATTATATAGAACCTGAGACGAGGTTGTTAACCCTATGTGACAATTATCTTGTATCAAAACGAAAAATCGCAAATATATTTAACATTCGTCTCTTTTAAATGCCTTGTTTATCATTTTAACGGCTAAAATATATAGAACCTGAGACGAGGTTGTTGCCCCTAAATGACAATTATCTTGTATCAATCCGAAAAATCGCAAATATATGAGACACTCGTCAATTTTAAAAGCCTCGTTTATCATTTTTACGTCTAAAGTACATAGAACCTGAGACAAGGTTGTTAACTCTAAATGACAATTATCTTGTATTAATATGAAAAATCGCAAATATGTAACACTCGTCTCTTTTAAATGCCTTGTTTATCAATTTTAGGACTAAAATATAAGAACCCGAAAATTAAGTGCAGCTATCCTGTGTCATTTCGACAAATCGCAAATATATGAGACACTCGTCAATTTTAAATGCCTCGTTATATCAATTTTACGGCTAAAATATAGAGAACCTGAGACAAGGTTGTTGACTCTAAAGTACAATTATCTTGCATCAATACTAAAATTGCAAATACATGACACTCGTTATTTTGAAATGCGTCGTTTATCAATGAAACGAAATTGTTGACCCTAAAGTACAGCTATCCTGTGTCAATACGAAAAATCGCAAATATATGAGACACTTGTCAATTTCAAATGCCTCGTTATAACAATTTTACAGCCAAAATATTTAGAACCTGAGACAAGGTTGCTGACCCTAAATGACAATTATCTTGTATCAATACGAAAAATCGCAAATAACACTTGTCTCTTTTGAATGCCTCGTTTATCAATTTTACGGCAAAAGTACATAGAACCTGAAACAAGGTTGTCGTCCATAAATGACAATTATCTTGTTTCAATACGAAAAATCGCAAATATATGAGACACTTCTCAATTTTGAATGCCTCGTTTATCAATTTTATGGCTAAAATATATAGAACTTGAGACGAGTTTGTTAACCCTGAATGACAAGTATCTGGTATCAACACGAAAAATCGCAAATATATGAGTCATCGTCGATTTTAAATGCCTCGTTACATCAATTTTACGGCTAAAATATTTAGAACCTGAGACAAGGCTGTCGTCCCTAAATGACAATTATCTTGTATCAATACGAAATATGGCAAATATATAACACTTGTCTGCTGTTTTTAATGCCTCGTTTATCATATGTACGGCTAAAATATATAGAACTTGAGACGAAGTTGTTGACCTAAATTACAATTATCCTGTATCAATACGAAAAATCGCAAGTATATAACAATCGTCTCTTTTAAATGCCTCGTTTTATCAATTTTACTGCCAAAATATATGGAAACTGAGACGATTTTATTGACCCTAAATGTCAATTCTCCTGTATCAATACAAAAATCGCAAATATATGAGGCACTCGTCATTTTTAAATGTCTCGTTTATCATTTTTACGGCTAAAATATATAGAACCTGAGACAAGGTTGTTGACTCTAAAGTACAATTATCTTTGATCAATACTAAAATTGCAAATACATGACACTCGTTACTTTGAAATGCGTCGTTTATCAATTTTACGGCTAAGAAATATAGAGCCTGAGACGAGGTTGTCGTCCCTAAATGACAATTATCTTGTATCAATACGAAAAATCTAAAATATATGAGACACTCGTCTCTTTCAAATGCCTCGTTTATCAATTCCACGGCTAAGATATAAGAACCTGAGACGAGGTTGTCAATCCTAAATGACAATTAGCTTGTATCAATACGAAAAATCGCAAATATATGCGACATTCATCTCTTTAAAATGCCTCATTTATCAATTCCACGTCTAAAATATAAAAACCTGAGACATTGTTGACCCTAGAATACAATTTTCTTGTATCAATACGAAAAATCGCGAATATATAAGACACTCTGCTCTTTTAAATGCCTCGTTTATCAATTCCACGGCTAAAATGTAAGAACCTGAGACATTGTTGACCCTGAAGTACAATTATCTTGTATCAATACGAAAATCGCAAATACATGACGCTCGTCACTTTGAAATGCGTCGTTTATCAATTTTAGGGCTATAATAGAACTTATTTTCAGCAGGCCTTACAGTAATAACCTCGGTATCACGTTGTCACGTGATTTTAAGCAAAAGGGCGGATTTTCAGAAAATTCAATCACACGTCGATTAGCTTTCAAGTATTCTAGGTCACGCAATTGCATTAAAAATGGACGAAACTTCTAATAATAACATGGAAGAACCTGTTATCAACAGCCAATCTGCCCCACAAACGTAAACGGAATGGAACAATTTGACCTAATCAGAAGCTACCTGGACAAAACGTTTATTGAACAGAAACAATAATTCGAAACAAAACTGCAACAACACAGTATACCGAACAACATGAAGATTTCAGCTAAACCAGAATCGTCGAAACAATTTAAGTTTAAAGGTAATCAAATCCAATTCGAATTTAACCAAAAATTAGCGGAAGATTTGGAAGATGTTATCGACCTTATCAAAGAAGGTTCTGTATCAAGATCAACAAAACATTTAGCAGGAATAAAACTCGAAATCACGAAGCAAAACAAGCTAATAAAAATGGCGGATAGATCACCAGCAGGATGGGCCACTGTAAAAGAGTACTTATCTGATGAATCAGCAAGAGATTCAGATGACGAAAAACGGATAAAATCGGCTGAGTCAAAAGCACTGGCAAAAAAAGAAAGCAAAGGTAAAGCCAAAGTCCTTCTACCCTCCACGTTTCAGCCCTATGCACACCCAACTAATGTCCTCGTCGCCACCTATGCCAAACCATTTCCAATCACAAAGATTTGCATTTTCAAGAGAACCATCTCAACCGTCTGGGAGTATCGGCAACCATAACACATCATGTTTTTCCCAATCAGCGTACAGATTCCAAAGTGCAAGATCAATGTGCTTCGGTTGTGGCAAGACTGGACACTGGAGAAAAGACTGCCCAAACGTTATCGGCCATAAGCAAGTCTAAAAAAAAGACAATAGATAAGTGTTTAAATTTTGATAACAATGTAAGAGATGAGGAAACGTACGAATTTTGTGTATATAAAAAGACGGCTGGAACTAGAGTTAAGGGTAGGCTCAAGAAAAACTTAAAATATTGGCAAACCATCAGCTGTAATACGACTATTCTCAAAATTATCAAGGAAGGCTATACTATTCCCTTTTTCACGGCACCACAAAAACAAACTTTTTCTAATAATCAATCTGCTATAACAAGTTTGGAATTCGTCAATGAAGCGGTACAAGAGCTTCTTGATACAGGTCTAATTAAGGTAGTGTCTTCTGCACCACATGTTGTAAATCCCCTTTCAGTCAGTACCAAAGGAGGAAAAAGTAGACTAATTCTCGATTTAAGGTATTTAAACCAGCACATTTACAAAGAAAAAGTTAAGTTTGAGGATTGGAAGGTGGTAAGGGAATTTCTAACTGCACAAGGGTACATGTTTAAGTTCGATATAAAGCAGGGCTACCATCACATTGATATTTCAGAAGAACATCAGAATTTCTTGGGGTTTTCATGGGTCATAGGTGGAAAGGAAAGATACTTTGTTTTTACAGTATTACCGTTTGGGCTTTCTCCGGCCCCGTTTATTTGTACAAAAACAATGAGAGTTTTTATAAGATATTGTAGAGAAAATATGATCAAAATTGCGATATTTATTGACGATGGTTTTGGCACTGATAAAAATTATAAAAAAGCAAAACAAGATGCCCTGTTTGTTCAAAAAACTTTACAACTGTCGGGTTTTGTGGAAAATGCAGAAAAATCAGTGTGGGATCCTAAACAGCAGTTAAAATCTGTCAAAATATAACATAAGCAAACTGTACGATAATTCTACAAAAACGATTGTTGTAAATTCCGATGCTAGCTCCACTGGGATGGCAGCGCATGCGATGCATGAAAATCAACAGGGAATTGCATTTAGACAGTTTCTGCAAGAAGAACAAGAAAAAAGCTCCGCTTGGAGGGAATTAAAAACTATAGAATACTCACTGGAGTCTTTAAAAAGCATTTTGATAAAACAGAAAATCCTATGGAAAACGGATAATTTTGCAGTGTCAAAAATTGTAAACGTGGGAAGCCGAAAAAATGATCTTCAAATTATTGCTGAAAATATATTTTATATATGTAGGAAAAATTGAGTTGACCTAACGGTAAACTGGGTTCCAAGGGAACATTTAAGATTTGCTGACACTCTTAGTTGTATGATAGATCACGATGACTGGCAAGTAAAAGAAGAGCTTTATAATAATTTGAACCAACTGTGGGGTCCTTTTACTGTTGACAGATTTGCTGACAACGACAACAAAAAGATATGTCGGTTTTATTCAAAATTTTATTGTCCCAATACATAAGGAGTAAATGCGCTAAATTACGATTGGAAAGGCGAAAACAACTACATAGTACCTCCAACAAGTCTTGTAGGAAAAGTGTTAAAACACATGGAAACTTCGAAATGTAAAGGCGTAATTGTGATACCTTATTGGCCTTCTGCTTATTTCTGGCCGCTCCTGTTTTCAGAAAACAAAACCGCAAACACAGACAGAAAGGTTTTTGGTGACCCAAAAGTATGTGTAACACAGGGAAAAAATAAGAAGTGTTTCATTGGCAGCGAGAAATTCGTTTCGCCAATACTAGCTGTCAATTTAGATTTCAGCTAAAAATGCCACAGGGCAAAATGCGTCCGCTGGGACCACAGGGTATGAGTACTGGTCCACTGGGACTTTGATTAAGAGCACAATACTATACTCTGAAAGTTCAAGTAGAATCAAATTGTCATAACTTTCTCCCTTTCAGACTTTATCACAAAACACTTGAAAATTGAAATTGAGAATGAATCTTTACAACATTTGGCTACTGAGCTGCCAACATATATGTCATTTTGTAGAGAGGAAAATACCCTGAGGAAATATCAATCGTCGTTCAACATTTGGGAACGCTGGTGTAATTCTTTTAAAGTGTCAATTACGCCAGCCAAACCAGCCACTATTGCGTTGTTTATATTTAAGCGGAGTTCAGTCCGGTTGGTCTTTGTCAAAAATCGAAGGTGCTTATTATGCTATAAAGTTTTTTCATCTTCTCGGAGGATACAAAAATCCATGTGAAAATCCTATTGTTACTGAAATGCTTGAGGCTTCTAAACGAATTCTTTCGACCAAGAAAAATAGAAAACAACATATTACATTTGAACATTTATTTATTGCACACAAAACTTTCGCAGAGAAAAAACATTTACAATATGAGGACATTAGCAATATGCTTAATTGGCTATGCAGGATTTATGTGATTTTCCGATATAGCCAGTCTTAGACGTTGTGATATATCAATTTGTGAACCTGACATGAAACTGTTCATAGAAAAATGCAAAACCGACGTTTACAGAGAAGGAAATTGGATTTTTATTATTAAGACTGGAAACGAATTATGTCCAGTCAAAAATCTAAAAGTGTACTTAGAACTTACAAAGTTAAAGGACGAGAGTTCGGAGGAATTTATTTTCAGAGCAGTTACTCTAAATTCTTAGTTTCTAAGTTAGAAGGTTTTAATACGATAAGTAATACGACCAATAACCCCTACTTTTAAGTACAAGCTAAGACAACTCCTCTTCTCAAACAACTTGTTTTTATTCTGTCAGGTCTGGCTACGGGAAAATAAATAAGGTTAATTTCGTTTAAGCAAAGCGAATTAGAGATGAAGAACCATTAATGCCGGTGACGGATTTCTTAGCGTCGTGTAACAGCGGTTTTGACGTGTCAAAGGATTCACGAGTCATGAGAAACAAATTGTGATTATCTTTCATATAAAATTTCGACGGGTTAGTGGGCGATTTTTAGTGATAACAATGTTCGTTGTGCAGGTTGCATGTTCACTTCTGTATTTAAACCATCGATTGACCATCGAAAAAGTAAAGGTTAGTATACACGTGTAATATTTAGAAATTATGTCCTTTCTCATTACATGTGTGTTAAATTTAATTAAATGATTTTCTGAATGTCCAGCCTTTTTCTTCACGATTTGGGACATCGAGTCTCTCTCGAACACGTTGCATCATTTTTTAACTTGTCGATTCTTATGTAACAAACATTGAGAAAAAATAACAACATTATTTTCTTAACATATTCCATTTTATTCTTATTTTATTCTTATATTTCTTATTCTTCAAGAGCCATGATCACATCATTACAAAAATTTTCTGTTTAAACAAGTTTATAAAGTTATTGACAATTCCCTTGCTAATAAATTAATTAAATAAATATAAAGGCGCAGATGTAATCATACGATTGAGTACAGGCTTCTCTTTAAGAATTCCATTCTTACTTCGTTTTTCGTTTTAAATCTTCCAGCTGCACACGTTGACGGTTGATAACTAAAAATGCCGGTAATGTTTCTAAAGATTTATTTCCTGTTAATTACAAATCTTTCGCCTTTGTAGTCAGTTCATTGACAAACACATTAATATTTATAGCTTTGGCAAAGTCCCACGGTAATCTTCGCCACTAAACCGAGTGATCGCAACTTGAGCTAAAGTTACCCTTGGGGTAGCTGTTGAAAAACGTGCAACTTCGGTAAACGCTGAATCTGTTAAGCAGCATAACAACGTAAAACTTCTCTTATCTTCAGCATGGATATAAGTCTTCAGCAACACCAATAGCCGTACAATGGGCGTTAAATTGCTGGAACTATATCTCCAAGTTATGCGAAATTTGTTAGAAACTCTTAATGTTACTTAATATTATTTATTTCTACTTTTGTCACATTTAAACGGGAAAATATTTTTTCGAAACGCGGACTATTGTTTTTAAGGAACAAATGTACTCTGCACCGTCCCTCGAGAGTACTGGATACTTAGGGTAAGAAGAAACACAACGAAAGAGAAAGCACAGCAAGAGCATGCAAACTAACGGAAAAGTCACACAATCGCCGTCCTAGATAACCTCGTCGTGATTTTTTAAGCTCGATATTGTTGCTCGGATTGAACCTTTTCCCAAGGATTTGTTAGCCGTTTACCTTGCGAGCGTCTAATTTAATGTCAAAAAACTTAAACGTGATCAATAGCTTTGTTTTTTCGAAGAAATCTACTTGTTTGTGAAGTGTTCATCATAAAAAATCGCGCAAATATATTTTCAACCGTTCTGATAACAACATCTAAGTTTTAGATGAGGCTCGATGTACTTTCTTTAACGGTTTTCAGAAAATAGAACTGTTGAAATACTTCAGTTTTAAACTCAGCGGCTAAAAATTCGTGCAATGTGCAACATCACATGAAATTAACATTAAATGTCAATTGCTTTGTTTTTGGAAGAAATGTGCTTGTTGTTGCTTACGTTTGTACTTATTTCTTTAAATTTTTCAGCTTCCTTACTTATGCTCTTCCAAATAAATACGATCAGTTTTACTCAGTGTTAAAATGGTGCACTGTACAACTGTTACCGCCTTCTAAATGAAATTGATTGCACAGAGATTGATCGCTAATCTCTGCACGCATATAAAGTTAATAAAGTGTATCAAATAATGACGGAATAAAACTTTCAATTATTTAAAATTAATGAACCAAGAAAATTTGCTCACAACTTTTTATTCTAAAATTAATTATTAACCGTAACTTAATATACAAAATGGCGCGAAATTGTAGAAAAGACTACGGTGTATGAAGTGACAATTTTTATTTATACACGCTCTACACATTTTTAGAAAAATTCCCTTTGAAGTTAAAAAGAGTGGAGGCTTAACCCAAATTGTGAAATTCAAAGAATACTTAGGGTTGACTAGATAATTTAGTCTCAGTTACTCCAGCTAAATCTACTGTACTATGTGCGACAGAAATCAGTTCTTTTTATCCTGCGCGATCTAATGAAAAATTAAGCAACAGAACAAGCGCACGTTTCATGCTTGGACTAAATAGGTAACTAAGAATTCTTTAAAAAAAGTGGAAAACAGTCATAATTTATATTATCTACAAATCGGCGTTAACAAAAGAGACTAAAGGACTGTTAAAATTAGCAAATTCGTCAACAACCGGTGAAAAATATTCCATCCTGCGAACCGAGACAAAAATTTCCTCGAAATTTTGTGCATTTACTTTAAAAAATAAGCTAACTGCGTGTGTGGAAATATTTGATTTAGATGGGTTCTTAACTTGGTAAAAGGTCTCCCTTCTCCTCCCCTTCCCATAGAATTAAACAATTTTCTGCTGTAAATCCCTTATTAAAGTATAGACTGTCACACTTTGGCAATCATAAACCTATCGCTGTGCTAGCGTTTTAAGTAAGCCTTCGAAACTTGACACTGTTATACCGTTATGGTTTAAGAATATCAGATTGAATTAACTAGCTAACCTTTCATTCATTATTTAAAATCTAAAAAAAATTATTTTTGTTTTGCGTTTGATACAATTTCCACGATGTGAAAACAATGCTTTGCTGGTGTTATGAAGTAGCTGTAAAACTTTAGCTCGCGATAAAGTAAAAAGCTTGCTTCTGCCTAACCCTTGGACTGGTCTCTTTGTGGCTGGCAGCAGCCGAGCTACTAAACCCGCGAAAAAATATAGCCAATCTAAATTTAACGTTGTAGTTAAAAATTACAAAATAATCATTTTCATATTTTATGCTCGATACAATTTCGATGATGTTAAAGTAATGCTTTCCTGAACAAAGTTAATTTTTACAGAAAAGTGTAGTAAAGTATATTGTACAAAATACTGTAATAATCAGTTGCAGGGACTGTTATGCAAGAATGACATAAATAGTTCCCATGTTCCTTTTGATAATTTGTAATTCGGTTTTCTGAACTGTTGTGGAGGACACAAACCGCTGAAGTTCAAATTCAATCCAAAGGGAATTAATTTTGCATATTGTCGCAAATGGTTTGTTCTCATAATTTTCGCAGAAAGTTATTTTTCGAGTTAAAATTGTCCCCACTATCTTTGTATCGAAAATAAAAATATTTGACTTTTACGCGTTTTAGTCATTCTCCAATTTACATTTTTACTAAGTTTCTCCATCTGTCCCAAAATTCGTTCGCTAAGTATTGGACTCTTCTCCACTGTTTGCGACTATATAGATCAGGTCGTGAGAATGATCCAGGGGGTGGCATTATCACCTTGCTCTTCATTGAGTGTTTCAACAGTCAAAGGCCTGGAATATCTGTGTTGGCGTCTATTACCCAAAATACATTCGCACGAAGTTACTTTAAGGTCATTCCTCTTCCACTACTTTTTCATGACACCAACGAACAATTAGTTCTGTTATCTTCGAATTTTTTGGCAGCAGGATAAGATGAATTACGTTTTCGTCAAAATTTGCGTTTCTTAGCCTTCCACCGACACGTAATATTCCATGAGAATCAACAAATGGGTTTAACTTATATATGCTGCTGGATGAGATTAAATTTAATTTCCTTCCCAGAGAATCGATTTCTGATGCAAAATATTTTTCTTGCAGTAGACTGATAATTTTAGATGCTGCATGTTCCATCATGTCGACACTAAGATGTGGATGATCAACTTTTAATGATTGTTCTTGTCTTCTTTGCTCAATACGATATCGTAATATAAAGATGTATTTAAAAACATACACTACTACTCTTTTTGCTTTTTCCAGCTTGATAAGCGGTTTTCAATTCTTGAGAACACGTCATCCTGGATGGTATCCATGTTAACATGCACAGATTTCTTAACTTCCGGATCATCTTCCGATATTTATGCAGCAACATCAGGTTGTTTCCAAACATGTCTCGGCTGCCAAAGAAAGCTTGGGCCATTAAACCAAATTGAATCAAAATTGAGGTACTATGTTTTGGTGGCATCGTTTCTCCTAGTTTTACTCGCTCATAATTCTAGCTAATTTATACCTGGGTACACTGTATATAAACAGAGCTAAAAATAAACATAACATCGACGTTTTCAATCGCTAAAAATTATTTGTATCAAAGTATAACTTTACGACTGGTGGTCACATCAGCAAGAAACGTTCTGGAACGAAAGACGTCCAGTAGCCTGGATATCATCAACTTCGAGGCATTCAGCACTGACCCCATTTATATATATAATCAGACGATGTTAAAGATTCCGCCTGACGTGACGGAAATCAATAACTTTCACTTTGTCATATAACCTAGAGTGAACAACTATCGATGATGGAAACGAATCTGATTTTTCTTTTCAAAATTTATAATTTCTCATACCTTAACTCTAATAAATTTTTTCACGAACGTTTTACGCACCATTATTTTTTCTTAATTTTTAAGCAGCTCCTTATCTTATGGTTATTCTCACTTAACCATGACATGTGGTTAACGTAACTTCTGTTGTGGACTATGGAAATATTTGGTCAAAATTCTACGAGGGTGAGAGTCGCAGCGCCTTTACCTTACTCAAATCAGTTGAGCTGATTATTCTGCCAGGGGAGTATGTGGTAGAATATTCATATTTCAACCGACTACAGCCAGATCATATCACATGTCTAAGTTTGATGTTGAGTTTGCGTTTGCGTTTGTTTGTTGCGTTTTATAATCACGTGATAAAAATAAAAAATGATTTTTTCGGCGACATTTAAGCAAAGTAAGCATATCAACTTTGCCTGTCACAGAGACACGGAACTGGCATATTATTATATAAACTAGTCGATAAATACCCGTGGAAAAATCCACTTAGGCAATAGGACATAGAAAAAGTTGGTTGTTTAAGACGTTTTGATGAGGTCGGCATTGCAAATCCAAAAAAAATTCCGCAAAATTTAGTTCATTCGTTGACTGTAAGGTGTAGAGGTTGAAACGCTGATCAAAATAATGTATAGGATCACATCTTTTCTACGAACGACTAAGGACATATAAGGGTTTAAAAATTTTGCTGACATCAGCAATGAACCGTTAATACGCGAAAGAAAGATCAGAAATTCATATCCCTGTTACCTTCATCGTGTAGACCTTGAAACGATGATCAAGAAAATGTATAGGTTCATGAACTTTTGACAAACGGTTGCAGAGATATTGGTTTTTAAAGGTTTTTGATGACGTCATCAACCCGTCCATTCCGAAAGGGATTGGGAAACCAGGTTTTGGAAAATTACCCAAATTGGTCCTAGGTGCTCCCTAGTTACCTACGCCTTGAAAAATCATCGACGTCACCACCTCGTTTCCCAGTTATTTGGCCTCAAAGTTTTAGGTGCACTGTAATGGCTTCACTAATCTTAATTAACTTTCCTTTGACGTCAATACTATTTTAACGTTAAAGTTTGGTAAATTAGCTACAAAACAATTTTATAAACTGTGTTTTATAGAATTTTCTAAAGAAAATTGTAAAGAATATAATCCACTTTGCAAAAGTAACAGACAGACAGAACTGGTGTATTATTATATAGACTAGTCGATAAAGCCCGTGAAAAAATCAACTAAGGCAGAAGAACAATGGAAAAATAGGTTGCTTTAGATTTTTTGCTGACGTCAGCAGTGCATATACAAAAAGGAAAATTGGTGAAATTTAGTCATTTGTTGTCTGCAATGTGTAGAGGTTAAAACGCTAATAAAAATAATGTATAGTATCGTGTGTTTTTGACAAATGCCTAAGGAGATATAAGGGTTTAAAAATTTTGCTGACGTCAGCAAAGTCCCTACCAAAAGTTCCAAAAAATTTTTTCACAAATTCGTACACCCGTTGTATTCATCGTATAGATCTTGAAATACTGATCAAGAAAATGTATAGGAAGATGGAGTTTTGACAAACGGTTGCAGAGATATTGGGGTTTGTAGGTTTTGTGATGACGTCATCAACCTGTTCATTCCGAAACGGATTCGGGGACCCAGGTTTGGGAAACTTACCCAAACTGGTCCCGGGTGGTCCCTAGTCACCCACGCGGTGAAAAATCATTGACGTCACCACCTCGTTTCCAAGTTATTTGGCCTCAAAGTTTTAAGTGCACTGTAACGGCTTCATTAATTTAATATAGGATTTTGACGTTAAAGTAGTGTTATTGACGTCGCGCCGTAACGTCAGAAAATTAACATATTAGACATGCATTTTTCGCTTACTTTAAAGAAAATTTCGGTAAGATCAAAGGAAAATGAACATATCCACTTTCCCTGTTACAGACACACGGAACTGGCGTATCTCTATAATAATAAGCCAGTTCCGTGTGTCTGTAACAGGCAAAGTTGATATCGTCATTTTCCTTTGATGTCGCCGAAAAAAATCTTTGATGTTGCCGAAAAAAATATGTCTTCTTTGTCGAGAAAAGCCGCGAGTTTTGTTTGTTTACGGGTTTACGAGTTTGCGTTTGCGTTTGTTTGTTTGCGTTTTAAAATCACGTGATCAAAATAAAAAAATTAATTGGATGAATCTAACCACGTGATCAAAATAAATCAATTTTATTTGCTGAAAATTTAAAGTTTCCCCTGACGATCAAAACAAACGTAAAAAGTTTTTTCAAGTTCAGGAGACGAAGGAACGAAGTAGGTTGCTTGCTATATACAAATATTGGAAAAATCATTTATTTTGTGTGTTGTAACATGTCCTTTATTTTTGTTTAAGTAAATTTTAAGTAGAGAAGAAAGAAAAGGAAATCTTTAAAGTTGGAAAAGCGAAGTTGAGGTGGATTTGCTGAGATCGTGTGGTAGACTACACTATACTATTAGCTAGAAAAAGAAGTTTTAAAAAATCAGTTGTTAGTAAGTAACCTATTTACCTAGATTTACAGTTAGCTTAGCAAGTTATCTTTAACTTTTATTTGTTAAGAATAGTAGTGAGCTACTTAAATAGGACAGTGCTACAAAGTAAGAAATTTCAAATTTATATTTGTAAAACCTAAGGATTATCACACTTTGTGCATTAAAAATCGTTCTTTTCACTAAACAAAACTATTTTCCCCGGTATTTTACGTTAGCTACATCCCTTGGCTTAGGTTGCAGTGTTTTTTACATTCTTTAGCAGGTGGCCTGTCAAACGTTTTTATTAACAAACTTCTTGCATTCAGCCTTCATTTTTCTCATAAATTTCATAGAAATTATTCCAAAAGGCCCTAGGCCCAAGAAAAGCATGTAGCCATTTTAAGATCTGAGAAGAAGAAAAAGGAGACCAATTTTGACTTGCATTTATTTAATAAGCAAGGCAAATCCCTGATAAACAAAATAAAATATTCTTGCCTAATGTTTGGTTTGGTTGCTTGCAGAGTTAGCTACATCTTTCTTTCTATTATGCCTTAATTTACTAAAGTTTATTCCAGAGGAAAAGTTTCCCAATTTACACTACTGTATTAGCTAATAAATAACTAGCTAGCTATGTTAGTTTAGTAATGAAATTTTATCTGACTTATTTCTTATTTATTTTTTAGAACTTGTGGTTCCTACTAGCTAGCTAGCTAGCTAGGCTGTGTATTTTTCTCTGTAATGTCTAACCCATTAGAGAGCAGTAACACTAACAACCCTGTACGTGGTTTTAGGCTTTTTAATAATGCTGGCAGGTTTGTGTTGCAACGCCCTGAAAATAGTCAAAGGTTAGTAGGTCTTATTATGGGCCAGCAGATGCCAGATACTCCTCAACACGTTGAACTGCCACATGAAGTTCAGGTAAATGTCATACCACGTGCATCAATTTTTGATGATGTGTCTTTAGCTAGGCGTAGACTTGCACAACGTGTCGCATCTGTGCGTATTGCTGAAATTAATGAGCAGTCTGCTAATAGACGTGCTCAGGATGCTGAACGACATGTTGTTGCACGTCAAGTGGAAAATGGTGAGCATGCTGCCAATAGACGACGTCGAAATGCTGAGAGGCAAGCTGTTGTTCGACAAAGGCAAAATGTTGAACAGGTAGTAAATAGAAACCAGGCAGATATCCAAAGGCATGCTGCTGTTCGTGCTCGCCGAAATGCGCCGTATTATAATATTGCACGTCAAAATGTATTGCCTAATTTATATTTTTTAGGTGCTATGGACAAAAAATGTGAGTATTGTCAAGCTTTAAAGTTTGAAAATGAAAATTGTTTTAAATGTTGTCACACTGGTAAAGTTGCATTAGATCATTTGTCTCCTTACCCTCAGCAGCTTGGGGAATTATTAACAAACTAGTCTCTTATAATAATAAGCCAGTTCCGTGTGTCTGTCTGTCACTTTTGCAAACACGATATTTTTTACCACCCGAATGCGCGAGTTTTTCGAGTTTTTTTGTTTTGTTTACATTTGTCTCGCAACCGTTAGAAACCACGTGATAGAAAATAAGCAGTATGATTCGTTCAAATACGTACTTTCGAACGGGACGGCATTCGAATAAAAAGTTCCGTTAGCGTAAAAACAAACAAACATAAAAATTTCTCGACAAAGTTCTCGACACAAAAGGCGAACTGAAGAAGCGGTTAAAAAATGTCTTATTTTCGACGATCCCTTAGTCACAAAAAAGTGCAGATATTAAAAGCAAGAAAAGTAAAAGTGGAGAAGTAGAAGTACAAAAGTAAAGTTAGAAGCCACGAGAAGTTACTTCGAAAGTGAAGAGTGCAGCTAGAAGTAGTTAAGAAAAGTTAGAAGTAGAAAATAAAAGCTTGGGTTTAAAGTCGATTTGGATTCACATATAGTAAGAAGTTTGATATTTTTAGACGTTATGTTTTTATGTCGCTAGAGTTACGTGTCAGGCAGACTCGCATTTGCCAGGAAAAAGTCACTTAAAAGCTTCAAATTCTTTAAGTTTTATGTTTTACCGCGTTTTTTATAAAAAAGCTAGCATTTACTGTTTTTTGCATAATTAATGTATCCCCCGGTGCGTAACTAATGTATTTGTCCTAAAATTCAAAATGCTGCATAAAGCTGTTAGCTGGCTACCAAACAAATGTGCCAGCGAAATAGAAAGTTTTGGTTTGTTGAACTAACTGCAAATGTCATAATTTTTACATTGCTATTGTTTTCCTTTATATATGTTTTACTAAGCATAAACAGCTAGCTATAGACTTAGCTAAGTCTCCCCAGCTTAAGTATATTTAACTGGGTGTCTTAGGTACTGTTTTGTTTAGCTGGCTAGCTAATGTTAGCTTCAAGGCTCCATCCCATAGCTAGCGTTTTGTCGTTATTCCTCTTTTTTTAGGTATTTATAGCTACCTTAGTACTCAAACTTCTCTTCTTTTTTGAACACGAATTATGATGCAACAACAAGCTATAGCTACAAAATCTTTCTTGAACTTTTAGGATACTGTGACACATTTTTATGCCCATAGAGAACAATTTTTTCACATTTCCTGTAAACTTTACAAGGGGACCACAATATGACAAGTGGAACAAATTTTATAGAATTTAAAGTGTGTGTATTAAGTTATTTTTTATTGTTTTGTTTCCTCATCCTGTTAAACTTTTGTCAGCCTACATGTAAAATGCCAGGTTTTTTTACAAGGGTTTTTGACATTTGATTGGAAATTTATATATACGTGGGTTTATGACTTTGGGTTAAAAACATTTTTGAGAGGATGGTATGGTTGTCAGTTTATATTGTTCGTGTTGCAAAATGCTGTTTTTTTGAAATTTTGTGTAAACTTTTGTGGAAATAGACCACATGCAATATATATACTGAAAGAACAAATCTTTGTAGAATCAGACTTCACTGTAAGCTGTTGTAAAGCTGATGTCTTTATCGGTAAAAATAACAGCCATATTTTACTAATTAAGAAAAAATAAAACGAGTTTGAAAGTTAAAAAGTATTTATTTGTTAAGCTTTTCGTACACTAAGTACATCTTCAGACTATATAAACAACTTTGTCTTTATATTTCGTATTATAAATTTTTGTTTGGGAGAACTAACTGTATGTGATGTAATTTTTGCTGGAAGAAAATTCCATGGTTTCACGTTTTTGTTTTTCTTGAGAATTTTACAAAATTTTGTAGGGATAAATGTTTGCTGATAATAAAAAATTATATACTTAATGTTCTGACTGAAACTGTTTTTGTTTTTTGTATTTTGTAATCTAAACGCGAGGACTGTATGCACTGAAATCACTGATTTTTTTAAATTTTGATGTGTTTCATAACCTTTTTATAGAAGATTAATGGGTAATGGCAATATACGAAATGCTGAATGAACTTATTTTTGTTGATTTAGATGTGTTTCTCAAAAACCGATCTGTTTTACATTTTGTGTAAACTTTTGTTTACGAACCATATACAATGTTTCCAAAATAATGATCTGTTGATTCAAGTTTATTCTTTGCTCATTGATTTTTTGACATTTAGGTTTAAAATTGTTGGTAAAGGGCAGTACGGAACTAAAAAGGAAAATTTTTGTGTTCTTAACTGGTTGATTTTTACATTTTGTGTAAATTTTTGTGGGAGAGGATGGTATCCAACCGTAATGACTGATTTTTCTAGATTTAAATTTGATGTTTTCGAAACTATGGCTTTTTCATATTTTTGTATAATCTTTTAAGGGAAAGACAATATTTAAAATGTGTAAAATAACTTATATATTTGTTGATTTGCGCTAACTCTTGCAGGCCTCCTTTTTGACATTTCAGAATAAAATACTGAGGGTTTTCAACGTAATCACTTAAGATGTACATATTTGAGATGCGTTATTTCTGAGATTATTATTACTGTTCTTACTGTCGGTTTTGTGAGTATTGGTGTTGTGAGTGTCGTTGTTGTGAGTGTCGTTGTTGTAACTTTTTATCAACTATATTTTACACCTTGCAAACTGTTCTTTTTTACTTTGTGTAAGATTTGTGTGGAGGATTTAATGCGATTTGACATTTGATGTAAGATTTTAAGAACATTTTTTTTTGTATATGCACTACTGACGTCAGCAACACATCTAAAGCAACCTATTTTTCATTGGTCTTTTGCCTAAGTGGATTTTTCCACGGGCCTTATCGACTAGTCTATATAATAATACGCCAGTTCTGTCTGTCTGTCACTTTTGCAAAGTGGATAAAATTTCTTTGATAAAGTCTATAAATTATCGCCTATAAAATTGTTCTGTAAATTAGCAAACTTTGACGTTAAAGCAATATTGACGTCAAAGGAGAGTATATTAAGATTAGTGAAGCCATTGCATTCACTTTTAAATCTAAGGTTAAATAACTTGGAAACGGGTGGAAATAACTGACGTCATCTCCTGCGTGGGTAACTAGGGACCACCTGGGACCAATTTGGGTAAGTTTACCAAACCTGGGTCCCCGAATCCGTTTCGGAATGGACGGGTTAATGACGTCATCAAAAAACCTTCAAACCCTAATATCTCTGCAACCGTTTATCAAAAGTACATGATCCTATACATTTTCTTGATCAGAGTTTCACGATCTATGCCATGAAGGCAACTGGTATAAAAATTTCCAAAAAAAAATTTTTAGGTTTTGACGGGCCATCTTATTAACCGCTCATCAAAAGCACATGATCATATACGTTTTGTTGATTAGCGCTTTAAGCTCTACGGGCCTTATGGACTAGTCTCTTATAATAATACAGAGACTGTGTCTGTTTGCAACTTTTTGCTCTAAATTTTATTATGATGGTTGGAAATGGAACTTTCTTTTAAGAATCGAAGTCGTGAAACCAAACAAACTGTGCATTTCGATGCTTTGTTGGCGATGATATAATAATGGCGGCGAAGAGATCGCACGCGTTTTTTCTAGCTGGTTTGATTGTTGAAATTTATTGTTGTCTTTGTGTATTCAAACCAAGATTTGTGAAACCAGATGGAATAAGTTTAACACTTAATGTTCAAGACTACTACGACGAGATTGGAGAAGCGTTTACTTTCAGTTCAATCCATGTTTGTAAACAGAAACCTCGACCAACAAGTTGTACAAGACGCAAAAGTTTGTTTATAGTTTTACTACTCTTGTGTGGTGACATAGAAGCATGTCCTGGACCGGAAAGCCTTGGTGAATTTTGTGGCAAGAGAGGTCTGAAATGTGTTCATCAAAATATTCGTGCGTTACTTTCAAACTTGCCCACTTGGAAGCATTAGTACACAAGCATGATTCAAAAATTGACATTATAACCTTGTCTGAAACACATATTTTGAACGAGGATTTTAGTGACAATGATGCTCTTTATGAACTGTCTGGTTACACTTTGGTTAAAAGAAACAGAACATCTGGAAAAGGAGGAGGCGTGGCTGTTTATGTCAAAAACAATATTAATTTTAAGCAAAGGCTGGATTTAGAAAATTCAACCTTAGAGTCTCTGTGGCTTGAAATTTTTATTAAAAAATCGAAATCAATTTTAGTAGGGTGTTTCTATCGCCCTCCAGAGGGTTTAAAGTACTTACCATCTAAATATAACGAAACATTTGACGATCATTTAAATTGTATCAATCAAGAAAATAAGGAAACTATACTCATGGGAGATTTCAATGTGGACTTTAATGTTACAAACGTCAATAAAGATTTTAAATCTACAATTAATGTGCATGGTTTTAAACAACTGATCAATAAACCCACAAGAACGTCTTCTACGTCATCAACGACAATTGATTTATTTTTCACTAATTGTCCCGACAATGTTCACTGCACTGACGTATTCCCTACTTCGCTGAGCGATCACGATATGGTTGGTGGAATACGTAGGATACACAACATCAAGCATCCTATGCGAACTCTGAAGTGCCGTAATTACTCTAACTACGTTCCTGAAAATCTTTTTAATGACGTCTCCGAAATTGATTGGCGCCCTGTATACGACGCCAGTGATGTAAATTCTGCAGTTACGTATTTTAACTCGAAGCTAAGAGATTCTTTTGATAAACACGCCCCGTTAGTCGAAAAAAGATTTAAATCACGAACTTGTAAATGGCTAACTTTAAAAATAAAATCTCAAATGAACAACCGTGACAAACTTTATCGCAAGGCTCGCAAATCAGGTAAAACAGAAGATGCAGAGAAATATATAAAGATTAGAAATAGTTGCAATAATTACATAGTGAAAGCAAAGGCTAACCACCAGCGTGATCTTATTAACGAAAATCTGTCAAATCCAAGAAACACATACAGCTGTTCACTCCCTTAAATCCAAGTCAATTCAACTTATGAATTTTACATTATTATTATTATTTACCCAGGATAGCCTCTTCAGTTCCTATTGGTACTGCTATCAACGAGGGTCCTGCGAAGGGGGTCCTAGCGCATTTAAAGCTCCCATTTGAGCTACGAAAGTCGTGGAAGCACAGCAATCGCTTCACTAGACAACCGCCTAAGATATCAATCCTATTCTCATGCTGAACGCTAAGCAGAAAGGATAGATTCACACTTTTATAGTCTCTGGCATGACTCGGCCAGGGTTTGAACCCAAGACCTCCCGCACTGAAAGCGAACGCTCTACCACAAGGCTGACGTACCACCTTTTTCATTACGAACAAATAAAATTTTCATGACAGGTTATATTTCTAAGATTTTTGTAGAGAAAGAATTCCGATCTCTCAAACGAAATAAAGCAACCGGTATAGACGAGTTACCACCCGGAATGTTAAAAGACTGTGCTATCAAAACCTCTTAGTCACATAATGAACCTTTCGATAAACACCTCAACTGTACCATCAGCCTGGAAAGTTGCGAAGGTTGCACCTATATTTAAATCTGGGGATTCTTCTCTTCCCGAAAACTATCGCCCGATTTCAATTTTACCGGTGCTATCTAAAATTCTTGAGAAGGCTATTCATAACGAACTCATGAACTATCTCGAAAAAGAGAAATTACTGAACGACTGTCAATATGGTTTTCGAAGTAAACGCGAAACGAAACTTGCTTCTACTTTATTTTGCGACAGTTATCGTCGCGAAATAGATGGCGGTAAGTTAGTTGGAGCAGTTTATATAGATTTATCGAAAGCTTTTCATACGATCGGACACTCTTTATTATTAAACAAGCTACGCACGTACGGAATTAAAGGCAAGGAACTAGCATGGTTTACCGACTACTTAGCTATTTAATCGAAGTCAGTTAGTAGACATTAACAATATTCGATCTAGCTACGAGCCAATTTACTGCGGTTTTCCATTTTGGAACCACTGCTTTTTATAATTTTTTATGATGATTTTGTAGACCATATCTCAAATTCTAAAGTTATAATGTACGCAGATGACACCGTCATATACGTTGCTCATAAAGATGTTACTAGAATTGAACAACTTACAAGTTGTATATCAAGAAAATCCGATAAATTTCGTTTCTCAGCAAGTTAATGCTTAATGACAACTGCGACCGATCATATAAAAGCACCAGCAGCCGTTTACGCCTACTACAAAGATTACGACCGTGCCTTACCGCTGAAGCCGCACGCAATGTTTTCTCGATGATGATTGTACCCTTAATTACTTAAAGTAGTGCATTGAGAATACCTATCACAAATGCACAGCTCAACAAATTAAAATCACTTGAGAACCGTGCTAGATCGATTGTCCGGAGTGATAATATTCCATCCATCACAGGACTCGTCCACCGTAATATTTGTGTACTTGTTAAAAAGTGTCTACTAAATGATCTAACATCTGAACATTTTGACAATTATTTTGTCAGCCAACAACATGACAATAACACACGAAATAACGGCTGAATTGTCAGGTTACCTCGGGTCAAACTAGAAATCGCCCGGCAGAGTTTCTATTGTGCAGGGGGTAAACTGTATAATTCACTGCCACCTAATTGATCAATTTTTTGTTTGTTTTTATCGTTTTTACTGTTTTTACTGCTTTTTATTGCTTTTTTCCATTTTTATTCTCAGACAGGACGGACATTGATAGCATTTTTTTATATTTATGTATATATTTGCAAATTACTGAAGTCCTCATCCTGTATAAATATTTTTAAATAAATAAATAAATAAATGACAATTATCTTGTATCAATACGAATAATCGCAAATATATGAGACATTTGTCTCTTTTAAATGCCTCGTTTATCAATTTACGGCTAAAATATATAGAACCTGAGAAAAGGTTGTTGACCCCATATGACAATTATCGTGTATCAATACGAAAAATCGAAAATACATGAGACACTCGTCACTTTTAAATGCCTCGTTTATCAATTTTACGGCTTAAATACATGGAAACTGAGACGAGGTTGTCGTCCCTAAATAACAATCATCTTGTATCAACTCCACAACACTCAAATACATGATACTCGTCTCTTTTAAATGCCTCGTTTATCAAAATTACGGCTCGAATATAGAGACCTGAGACGAGTCTGTCGAACCTAAATGACAATTATCTTGTATCAATGCGCAAAATCGCAAATACATGACACTCGTCACTTTTAAATGCCTCGTTTATCAATTTTACAGTTAAAATATATAGAATCTGAGACGAGATTGTCGACCCTAAATGACAATTATCTTGTATCAATGCGAAAAATCGCAAACACATGACACTCGTAACTTTTAAATGTCTCGTTTATCAATTTTACGGTTAAAATATATAGAATATGAGACGAATTGTTGACCCTAAATGACAATTATCCTGTATCAATACGAAAAATCGCAAATATATGAGGCATTTGTCTATTCTAAATGCCTCGTTTGTCAAATTTACGGTTAAAATATATAGAACCTGAGAAGAGGTTGTTGACCCTTAATTACAATTATCCTGTATTAATACAAAATATCGCAAATATATGAGACACTAGTCTGTTCTAAATCCCTCGTTTATCAATTTATCACGGAAAATATAGAAACCTGTAACGAGGTTGTTGACCCTAAAGTACAATTATCTTGTATTAATACTAAAATCGCAAATATATGACACTCGTCACTTTGAAATGCCTTGTTTATCAATTTAACGGCTAAAATATAGAGAACCTGAGACGAGGTTGACTACTCTAAATGACAATTTTTCTTTATCAATACGAAAAATTGCAAATATATGAGACTAGTCTCATTGAAAAGCCTCGTTTATTAATTTTACAGATAAAATATGTAGAACCTGAGACGAGGTTGTCGTCCCTAAATGACAAATTTCTTGTACCAATACGAAAAATTGCAAGTATATAACACTCGTCTCTTTTAAATGCTTCGTTTATCAATTTTACGACTCAAATATAGAGAACCTGAGACAAGGTTGTCGACTCTGAATGACAATTATCCTTTATCAATACGAAAAATCACAAATATATGGGACTAGTCTCATTGAAATGCCTCGTTTATCAATTTTACGACTAAAGTATGTAGAACCTGAGACGAGGTTGTCGTCCCTAAATGGCAATTATCTTGTACCAATACGAAAAATTGCAAATATGTAACACTCGTCTCTTTTAAATGCCTCGTTTTATCAAATTTACGGCCAAAATATAAGGAAATTGAGGCGATTTTGTTGACCCTAAATGACAATTATCTTGTATCAATACAAAAATCGCAAATATATGAGACACTAGTCTGTTCTAAATGCCTCGTTTATCAATTTTACGACTAAAATATAGAGAACCTGAAAGGAGGTTGCCGATCCTAAATGACAATTATCCTTTATCAATACAAAAAATCACAAATATATGAGACTAGTCTCATTAAAATGCCTCGCTTATCAATTTTTCCGCTAAAATTTGTAGAACCTGAGACGAGGTTGTCGCCCCTAAATGATAATTATCTTGCATCAATACGAAAACTTGCAAATATATAACACTTGTCTCTTTTAAATGCCTCGTTCATCAATTTTTCACGGAAAATATAGGAACCTGAAACGAGGTTGTTGACCCTAAAGTACAATTATCTTGTATTAATACTAAAATCGCAAATATATGACACTCGTCACTTTGAAATGCCTTGTTTATCAATTTTACGGCTAAAATATATAGAACCTGAGACGAGGTTGTCGTCCCTAAGTGACAATTATCTTGTATCAATACCAAAAATCGCAAATATACAACACTCGTTTCTTTCAAAATGCCTCGTTTGTCAATTCCACAGCTAGATTACATAGAACCTGAGACGAGTTTGTCGACCCAAAATAACAATTACCTATGTTATAATACCCGTATACGTCCGTCCGTCTGTCTGTCACGCAAAATGGTAGTGTAGCTGTGCAGGTAGCGAGACGCACGCAAAGTGGCATAAAAAGGACTGGCGAACCCGTGGAGTTTTCCACGGGATAACGACTAGTCTTGCATAAATACGAAAAATCGCAAATATATGAGACACTTATCTCTTTTTAATGCCTCATTTATCAATTTCACAGCTAATATATAAGAACCTGAGACGAGGTTGTTGACCCTAAATGACAATTATCCTGTAGAAATGCGAAAAATCGCAAATATATGAGACATTTGTCTCTTCTAAATGCCTCGTTTGTCAATTTTACGGTTAAAATATATAGAACTGAGAAGAGGTTGTTGACCCTAAATGACAATTATCGTGTATCAATAGGAAAAATCGCAAATATATGAGACACTCGTCACTTTTAAATGCCTCGTTTATCAATTTTACGGCTACAATATATAGAACTTAAGAGGAGGTTGTTGACCCTAAGTGACAATTATCGTGTATCAATTCAAAAAATTGCAAATATATGAGACACTCGTCACTTTTAAATGCGTCGTTTATCATGGTTTCCGCTAAAATATGTAGAACCTGAGACGAGGTTGTCGCCCCTAAATGATAATTATCTTGCATCAATACGAAAATTTGCAAATATATAACACTTGTCTCTTTTAAATGCCTCGTTCATTAATTTTCGGACTAAAATATAAAGAACCTGAGACGAGGTTGTCGCCCCTAAATGATAATTATCTTGCATCAATAGGAAAAATTGCAAGTATATAACACTTGTCTCTTTTAAATGCCTCGTTCATCAATTGTACGGCTAAGATATAAGAACTTAACACGGAGTTGTTGACCCTTAATTACAATTATCCTGTATTAATACAAAATATCGCAAATATATGAGACACTAGTCTGTTCTAAATCCCTCGTTTATCAATTTATCACGGAAAATATAGGAACCTGAAACGAGGTTGTTGACCCTAAAGCACAATTATCTTGTATTAATACTAAAATCGCAAATATATGACACTCGTCACTTTGAAATGCCTTGGTTATCAATTTTACGGCTAAAATATAGAGAACCTGAGACGAGGTTGTCTACTCTAAATGACAATTTTTCTTTATCAATACAAAAAATTGCAAATATATGAGACTAGTCTCATTGAAAAGCCTCGTTTATTAATTTTACAGATAAAATATGTAGAACCTGAGACGAGGTTGTCGTCCCTAAATGACAAATTTCTTGTACCAATACGAAAAATTGCAAGTATATAACACTCGTCTCTTTTAAATGCTTCGTTTATCAATTTTACGACTCAAATATAGAGAACCTGAGACGAGGTTGTCGACTCTGAATGACAATTATCCTTTATCAATACGAAAAATCACAAATATATGAGACTAGTCTCATTGAAATGCCTCGTTTATCAATTTTACGACTAAAGTATGTAGAACCTGAGACGAGGTTGTCGTCCCTAAATGGCAATTATCTTGTACCAATACGAAAAATTGCAAATATGTAACACTCGTCTCTTTTAAATGCCTCGTTTTATCAAATTTACGGCCAAAATATAAGGAACTTGAGGCGATTTTGTTGACCCTAAATGACAATTATCTTGTATCAATACAAAAATCGCAAATATATGAGACACTAGTCTGTTTTAAATGCCTCGTTTATCAATTTTACGACTAAAATATAGAGAACCTGAGAGGAGGTTGCCGATCCTAAATGACAATTATCCTTTATCAATACAAAAAATCACAAATATATGAGACTAGTCTCATTAAAATGCCTCGTTTATCAATTTTTCCGCTAAAATTTGTAGAACCTGAGACGAGGTTGTTGACCCTAAATGACAATTATCCTGTAGCAATACGAAAAATCGCAAATATATGAGACATTTGTCTCTTCTAAATGCCTCGTTTGTCAATTTTACAGTTAAAATATGTAGAACCTGAGACGAGGTTGTCGCCCCTAAATGATAATTATCTTGCATCAATACGAAAATTTGCAAATATATAACACTTGCCTCTTTTAAATGCCTCGTTCATTAATTTTCGGACTAAAATATAAAGAACCTGAGACGAGGTTGTCGCCCCTAAATGATAATTATCTTGCATCAATAGGAAAAATTGCAAGTATATAACACTTGTCTCTTTTAAATGCCTCGTTCATCAATTGTACGGCTAAGTCATAAGAACTTAACACGGAGTTGTTGACCCTTAATTACAATTATCCTGTATTAATACAAAATATCGCAAATATATGAGACACTAGTCTGTTCTAAATCCCTCGTTTATCAATTTATCACGGAAAATATAGGAACCTGAAACGAGGTTGTTGACCCTAAAGTACAATTATCTTGTATTAATACTAAAATCGCAAATATATGACACTCGTCACTTTGAAATGCCTTGGTTATCAATTTTACGGCTAAAATATAGAGAACCTGAGACGAGGTTGTCTACTCTAAATGACAATTTTCCTTTATCAATACGAAAAATTGCAAATATATGAGACTAGTCTCATTGAAAAGCCTCGTTTATTAATTTTACAGATAAAATATGTAGAACCTGAGACGAGGTTGTCGTCCCTAAATGACAAATTTCTTGTACCAATACGAAAAATTGCAAGTATATAACACTCGTCTCTTTTAAATGCTTCGTTTATTAATTTTACGACTCAAATATAGAGAACCTGAGACGAGGTTGTCGACTCTGAATGACAATTATCCTTTATCAATACGAAAAATCACAAATATATGAGACTAGTCTCATTGAAATGCCTCGTTTATCAATTTTACGACTAAAATATAGAGAACCTGAGAGGAGGTTGCCGATCCTAAATGACAATTATCCTTTATCAATACAAAAAATCACAAATATATGAGACTAGTCTCATTAAAATGCCTCGTTTATCAATTTTTCCGCTAAAATATGTAGAACCTGAGACGAGGTTGTCGCCCCTAAATGATAATTATCTTGCATCAATACGAAAACTTGCAAATATATAACACTTGTCTCTTTTAAATGCCTCGTTCATCAATTTTTCACGGAAAATATAGGAACCTGAAACGAGGTTGTTGACCCTAAAGTACAATTATCTTGCATTAATACTAAAATCGCAAATATATGACACTCGTCACTTTGAAATGCCTTGTTTATCAATTTTACGGCTAAAATATATAGAACCTGAGACGAGGTTGTCGTCCCTAAGTGACAATTATCTTGTATCAATACCAAAAATCGCAAATATACAACACTCGTTTCTTTCAAAATCCCTCGTTTGTCAATTCCACAGCTAGATTACATAGAACCTGAGACGAGTTTGTCGACCCAAAATAACAATTACCTATGTTATAATACCCGTATACGTCCGTCCGTCTGTCTGTCACGCAAAATGGTAGTGTAGCTGTGCAGGTAGCGAGACGCACGCAAAGTGGCATAAAAAGGACTGGCGAACCCGTGGAGTTTTCCACGGGATAACGACTAGTCTTGCATAAATACGAAAAATCGCAAATATATGAGACACTTATCTCTTTTTAATGCCTCATTTATCAATTTCACAGCTAATATATAAGAACCTGAGACGAGGTTGTTGACCCTAAATGACAATTATCCTGTAGAAATGCGAAAAATCGCAAATATATGAGACATTTGTCTCTTCTAAATGCCTCGTTTGTCAATTTTACGGTTAAAATATATAGAACTGAGAAGAGGTTGTTGACCCTAAATGACAATTATCGTGTATCAATAGGAAAAATCGCAAATATATGAGACACTCGTCACTTTTAAATGCCTCATTTATCAATTTTACGGCTACAATATATAGAACTTAAGAGGAGGTTGTTGACCCTAAGTGACAATTATCGTGTATCAATTCAAAAAATTGCAAATATATGAGACACTCGTCACTTTTAAATGCGTCGTTTATCATGGTTTCCGCTAAAATATGTAGAACCTGAGACGAGGTTGTCGCCCCTAAATGATAATTATCTTGCATCAATACGAAAACTTGCAAATATATAACACTTGTCTCTTTTAAATGCCTCGTTCATCAATTTTTCACGGAAAATATAGGAACCTGAAACGAGGTTGTTGACCCTAAAGTACAATTATCTTGTATTAATACTAAAATCGCAAATATATGACACTCGTCACTTTGAAATGCCTTGTTTATCAATTTTACGGCTAAAATATATAGAACCTGAGACGAGGTTGTCGTCCCTAAGTGACAATTATCTTGTATCAATACCAAAAATCGCAAATATACAACACTCGTTTCTTTCAAAATCCCTCGTTTGTCAATTCCACAGCTAGATTACATAGAACCTGAGACGAGTTTGTCGACCCAAAATAACAATTACCTATGTTATAATACCCGTATACGTCTGTCCGTCTGTCTGTCACGCAAAATGGTAGTGTAGCTGTGCAGGTAGCGAGACGCACGCAAAGTGGCATAAGAAGGACTGGCGAACCCGTGGAGTTTTCCACGGGATAACGACTAGTCTTGCATAAATACGAAAAATCGCAAATATATGAGACACTTATCTCTTTTTAATGCCTCATTTATCAATTTCACAGCTAATATATAAGAACCTGAGACGAGGTTGTTGACCCTAAATGACAATTATCCTGTAGAAATGCGAAAAATCGCAAATATATGAGACATTTGTCTCTTCTAAATGCCTCGTTTGTCAATTTTACGGTTAAAATATATAGAACTGAGAAGAGGTTGTTGACCCTAAATGACAATTATCGTGTATCAATAGGAAAAATCGCAAATATATGAGACACTCGTCACTTTTAAATGCCTCGTTTATCAATTTTACGGCTACAATATATAGAACTTAAGAGGAGGTTGTTGACCCTAAGTGACAATTATCGTGTATCAATTCAAAAAATTGCAAATATATGAGACACTCGTCACTTTTAAATGCGTCGTTTATCATGGTTTCCGCTAAAATATGTAGAACCTGAGACGAGGTTGTCGCCCCTAAATGATAATTATCTTGCATCAATACGAAAATTTGCAAATATATAACACTTGTCTCTTTTAAATGCCTCGTTCATTAATTTTCGGACTAAAATATAAAGAACCTGAGACGAGGTTGTCGCCCCTAAATGATAATTATCTTGCATCAATAGGAAAAATTGCAAGTATATAACACTTGTCTCTTTTAAATGCCTCGTTCATCAATTGTACGGCTAAGATATAAGAACTTAACACGGAGTTGTTGACCCTTAATTACAATTATCCTGTATTAATACAAAATATCGCAAATATATGAGACACTAGTCTGTTCTAAATCCCTCGTTTATCAATTTATCACGGAAAATATAGGAACCTGAAACGAGGTTGTTGACCCTAAAGTACAATTATCTTGTATCAATACGAAAAATGGGAAATAGATGATGCTCGACACTTTGAAATGCCTTGTTTATCAATTTTACGGTTAAAATATCTAGAAACTGAGACAAGGTTGTCAAGCCTAAAGTACAATTATCTTGTATCAATACGAAAAATCGCGAATATACAACACTCGTCTCCTTTAAATGCCTCGTTTATCAATTTTACGACTAAAATATATAGAACTTTTAACGAGGTTGTCGTCCCTAACTGACCATTATCTTGTATCAACTAGAAAAATCGAAAATACATGAAACTCGTCACTCTAAAATGCCTCGTTTATCAATTTTACAACTAAAGTATATAGAACCTGAGACGAGGTTGTCGTACCCAAATGACAATTATCTTCTATGAATACGAAAAATCGCAAATATATAACACTCGTCACTTTGAAATGCCTCGTTTATCAATTTTACGGTTAAAATATATAGAACCTCAGACGAGGTTGTCAACCCTAAATACCTAAATGACAATTATCTTGTATCAATACCAAAAATAGCAAATATATGATACTCGTCTCTTTAAATGCCTCGTTTGTCAATTTTACAACTAAAGTATATAGAACCTCAAACGAGTTTGTCGTCCCTAATTGACAATTATCTTGTATCAGTTCGAAAAATCGCAAATATATGATGCTCATCTCTCATAAAGCCCTCGTTTACCCATTTTACGACAAAAATATATCGAACCTAATACGTTGATGACCCTAAAGTACAATTATCTTGTATCAATACAAAAAATCGCAAATATATGACACTCGATACTTTGAAATGTCTTGTTTATCAATTTTGCGGCTGAAATATATAGAACCTGAGACGTTGTTGACCCAAAAGTACAATTATCTTGTATCAACACGAAAGATGGGAAATGGATGATGCTCGACACTTTGAAATGCCTTGTTTATCAATTTTACAGTTAAAATATCTAGAAACTGAGACGAGGTTGTCGAGCCTAAAGTACAATTATCTTGTATCCACACAAAAAATCGCAAATACACAATAGTCGACACTTTGACATGCCTTCTATATCAATTTTAAGGCTAAAATATATAGAACTTGAGGCGTTGTCGACCCTAAAGTACAATTATCTTGTATCAATACGTAAAATCGGAAGTACATGACACTCGTCTCTTTTAAATGCCTCGTTTATCAATTTTACGGCTAAAAAATATAGAACCTGAGACGAGGTTATCAACCCTAAATGCCTAAATGACAATTATTTTGTATCAATACGAAAAATCGCAAATACATGACACTCGTATTTTTTAAATGCCTCGTTTATCAATATTACGGCAAAAATATATAGAACTTGAGACGAGGTTGTCAACCCTAAAGTACAATTATCTTGTATCAATACGAAAAATAGCGAATATATAACACGGGTTTCATTTAAATGGCTCGTTTATCAATTTTACAGCTAAAATATATAGAACCTGAGACAAGGTTATCAACCCTAAATGCCTAAATGACAATTATTTTGTATCAATACGAAAAATTGCAAATATATAACAGTCGTCAGTTTGAAATGCCTTGTTTATCAATGTTACGGCTAAAATATATAGAACCTGAGACCAGGTTGTCAACCCTAAAGTACAATTATCTTGTATCAATACGAAAAATCGCAAATATACAACACTCGTCTCCTTTAAATGCCTCGTTTATCAATTTTACGACAAAAATATATAGAACTTTTAACGAGGTTGTCGTCCCTAACTGACCATTATCTTGTATCAACACGAAAAATCGCAAATACATGAAACTCGTCACTCTGAAATGCCTCGTTTATCAATTTTACAACTAAAGTATATAGAACCTGAGACGTGGTTGTCGACCCTAAATGACAATTATCTTCTATGAATACGAAAAATCGCAAATATATAACACTCGTCACTTTGAAATGCCTCGTTTATCAATTTTACGGTTAAAATATATAGAACCTCACTCGAGGTTGTCAACCCTAAATACCTAAATGACAATTATCTTGTATCAATACCAAAAATAGCAAATATATGAAACTCGTCTCTTTAAATGCCTCGTTTGTCAATTTTACGACTAAAGTATATGAAACCGGAGACGAGGTTGTCGTCCCTAAATGATAATTATTTTGTATCAATACGAAAAATCGCAAGTATACAACATTCGTCTCCTTTAAATGCCTCGTTTATCAATTTTACGACTAAAATAAATAGTACCTTTAACGAGGTTGTCGTCCCTAAATTACAATTATCTGTATCAACACGAAAAATTGCAAATACATGACACTCGTCACTCTGAACTGCCTCGCTTATCAATCTTATAACTAAAGTATATAGAACCTGAGACGAGGTTGTCGATCCTAAAATACAATTATCTTGTATCAAAAAGTAAAATCGCAAGTACATGACACTCGTCTCTTTTAAATGCCTCGTTTATCAATTTTACGGCTAAAATATATAGAACCTGAGACGCTGTTAAACCCTAAATTACAATTATCTTGTATCAATACGAAAGATAGCAAATATATAACTCTCGTCTCTTTAAATGCCTCGTTTATCAATTTTACGACTAAAATATATAGAACCTGAGACGAGTTTGTCAACCCTAAAGTACAATTATCTTGTATCAATACGAAAATTAGCAAATATATAACTCTCGTCTTTTTTAAATGCCTCGTTTATCACTTTTACGACTAAAATATATAGAACCAGAGACGAGGTTGTCGTCCCAAAATGACAATTATCTTGTATCAACACGAGAAATAGCAAATATATAACTCTCGTCTCTTTTTAATGCCTCGTTTATCAATTTTACGGCTAAAATATATAGAACCTGAGGCGAGGTTATCAACCCTAAATGCCTAAATGAAAATTATTGTGTATCAATACGAAAAATAGCGAATATATAACACGGGTTTCATTTAAATGGCTCGTTTATCAATTTTACAGCTAAAGTATATAGAACAGGAGACGAGGTTGTCGTCCCTAAATGACAATTATCTTGTATCAATACGAAAAATTGCAAATATATAACAGTCGTCACTTTGAAATGCCTTGTTTATCAATGTTACGGCTAAAATATATAGAACCTGAGACCAGGTTGTCAACCCTAAAGTACAATTATCTTGTATCAATACGAAAAATCGCGAATATACAACACTCGTCTCCTTTAAATGCCTCGTTTATCAATTTTACGACAAAAATATATAAAACCTGAGACGAGGTTGTCAACCCTAAAGTACAATTCTCTTGTATCAATACGAAAAATAGCAAATATATAACTCTCGTCTCTTTTAAATGCCTCGTTTATCACTTTTACGACTAAAATATATCGAACCTGAGACGAGGTTGTCGACCCTAAATGACAATTATCTTGTATCAATACGAAAAATAGCGAAAATATAACACGGGTTTCATTTAAATGGCTCGTTTATCAATTTTACAGCTAGAGTATATAGAACCGGAGACGAGGTTGTCGTCCCTAAAGTACAATTATCTTGTATCAATACGAAAAATAGCAAATATATAACTCTCGTCACTTTGAAATGCCTTGTTTATCAATGTTACGGCTAAAATATATAGAACCTGAGACCAGGTTGTCAACCCTAAAGTACAATTATCTTGTATCAATACGAAAAATAGCGAATATATAACACGGGTTTCATTTAAATGGCTCGTTTATCAATTTTACGACAAAAATATATAGAACTTTTAACGAGGTTGTCGTCCCTAACTGACCATTATCTTGTATCAACTAGAAAAATCGCAAATACATGAAACTCGTCACTCTGAAATGTCTCGTTTATCAATTTTACAACTAAAGTATATAGAACCTGAGACGTGGTTGTCGACCCTAAATGACAATTATCTTGTATCAATACGAAAAATCGCGAATATACAACACTCGTCTCCTTTAAATGCCTCGTTTATCAATTTTACGACAAAAATATATAGAACCTGAGACGAGGTTGTCGTCCCTAAATACCTAAATGACAATTATCTTGTATCAATACCAAAAATAGCAAATATATGAAACTCGTCTCTTTAAATGCCTCGTTTGTCAATTTTACGACTAAAGTATATGAAACCGGAGACGAGGTTGTCGTCCCTAAATGATAATTATCTTGTATCAATACGAAAAATCGCAAGTATACAACATTCGTCTCCTTTAAATGCCTCGTTTATCAATTTTACGACTAAAATATATAGTACCTTTAACGAGGTTGTCGTCCCTAAATTACAATTATCTGTATCAACACGAAAAATTGCAAATACATGACACTCGTCACTCTGAACTGCCTCGCTTATCAATCTTATAACTAAAGTATATAGAACCTGAGACGAGGTTGTCGATCCTAAAATACAATTATCTTGTATCAAAAAGTAAAATCGCAAGTACATGACACTCGTCTCTTTTAAATGCCTCGTTTATCAATTTTACGGCTAAAATATATAGAACCTGAGACGCTGTTAAACCCTAAATTACAATTATCTTGTATCAATACGAAAGATAGCAAATATATAACTCTCGTCTCTTTAAATGCCTCGTTTATCAATTTTACGACTAAAATATATAGAACCTGAGACGAGTTTGTCAACCCTAAAGTACAATTATCTTGTATCAATACGAAAAATAGCAAATATATAACTCTCGTCTTTTTTAAATGCCTCGTTTATCACTTTTACGACTAAAATATATAGAACCAGAGACGAGGTTGTCGTCCCAAAATGACAATTATCTTGTATCAACACGAGAAATAGCAAATATATAACTCTCGTCTCTTTTTAATGCCTCGTTTATCAATTTTACGGCTAAAATATATAGAACCTGAGGCGAGGTTATCAACCCTAAATGCCTAAATGAAAATTATTGTGTATCAATACGAAAAATAGCGAATATATAACACGGGTTTCATTTAAATGGCTCGTTTATCAATTTTACAGCTAAAGTATATAGAACAGGAGACGAGGTTGTCGTCCCTAAATGACAATTATCTTGTATCAATACGAAAAATTGCAAATATATAACAGTCGTCACTTTGAAATGCCTTGTTTATCAATGTTACGGCTAAAATATATAGAACCTGAGACCAGGTTGTCAACCCTAAAGTACAATTATCTTGTATCAATACGAAAAATCGCGAATATACAACACTCGTCTCCTTTAAATGCCTCGTTTATCAATTTTACGACAAAAATATATAAAACCTGAGACGAGGTTGTCAACCCTAAAGTACAATTCTCTTGTATCAATACGAAAAATAGCAAATATATAACTCTCGTCTCTTTTAAATGCCTCGTTTATCACTTTTACGACTAAAATATATCGAACCTGAGACGAGGTTGTCGACCCTAAATGACAATTATCTTGTATCAATACGAAAAATAGCGAAAATATAACACGGGTTTCATTTAAATGGCTCGTTTATCAATTTTACAGCTAGAGTATATAGAACCGGAGACGAGGTTGTCGTCCCTAAAGTACAATTATCTTGTATCAATACGAAAAATAGCAAATATATAACTCTCGTCACTTTGAAATGCCTTGTTTATCAATGTTACGGCTAAAATATATAGAACCTGAGACCAGGTTGTCAACCCTAAAGTACAATTATCTTGTATCAATACGAAAAATAGCGAATATATAACACGGGTTTCATTTAAATGGCTCGTTTATCAATTTTACGACAAAAATATATAGAACTTTTAACGAGGTTGTCGTCCCTAACTGACCATTATCTTGTATCAACTAGAAAAATCGCAAATACATGAAACTCGTCACTCTGAAATGTCTCGTTTATCAATTTTACAACTAAAGTATATAGAACCTGAGACGTGGTTGTCGACCCTAAATGACAATTATCTTCTATAAATACGAAAAATCGCAAATATATAACACTCGTCACTTTGAAATGCCTCGTTTATCAATTTTACGGCTAAAATATATAGAACCTGAGACGAGGTTATCAACCCTAAATGCCTAAATGACAATTATTTTGTATCAATACGAAAAATCGCAAATACATGACACTCGTATTTTTTAAATGCCTCGTTTATCAATCTTACGGCAAATATATATAGAACTTGAGACGAGGTTGTCAACCCTAAAGTACAATTATCTTGTATCAACACGAAAAATGGCGAATATATAACACGGGTTTCATATAAATGGCTCGTTTATTAATTTTACAGCTAAAATATATAGAACCTGAGACGAGGTTGTCAACCCTAAAGTACAATTATCTTGTATCAATACGAAAAATCGCGAATATACAACACTCGTCTCCTTTAAATGCCTCGTTTATCAATTTTACGACTAAAATATATAGAACTTTTAACGAGGTTGTCGTCCCTAACTGACCATTATCTTGTATCAACTAGAAAAATCAAAAATACATGAAACTCGTCACTCTAAAATGCCTCGTTTATCAATTTTACAACTAAAGTATATAGAACCTGAGACGAGGTTGTCGACCCTAAATGACAATTATCTTCTATGAATACGAAAAATCGCAAATATATAACACTCGTCACTTTGAAATGCCTCGTTTATCAATTTTACGGTTAAAATATATAGAACCTCAGACGAGGTTGTCAACCCTAAATACCTAAATGACAATTATCTTGTATCAATACCAAAAATAGCAAATATATGATACTCGTCTCTTTAAATGCCTCGTTTGTCAATTTTACAACTAAAGTATATAGAACCTCAAACGAGTTTGTCGTCCCTAATTGACAATTATCTTGTATCAGTTCGAAAAATCGCAAATATATGATGCTCATCTCTCATAAAGCCCTCGTTTACCCATTTTACGACAAAAATATATCGAACCTAATACGTTGATGACCCTAAAGTACAATTATCTTGTATCAATACAAAAAATCGCAAATATATGACACTCGATACTTTGAAATGTCTTGTTTATCAATTTTGCGGCTGAAATATATAGAACCTGAGACGTTGTTGACCCAAAAGTACAATTATCTTGTATCAATACGAAAGATGGGAAATAGATGATGCTCGACACTTTGAAATGCCTTGTTTATCAATTTTACAGTTAAAATATCTAGAAACTGAGACGAGGTTGTCGAGCCTAAAGTACAATTATCTTGTATCCACACAAAAAATCGCAAATACACAATAGTCGACACTTTGACATGCCTTCTATATCAATTTTAAGGCTAAAATATATAGAACTTGAGGCGTTGTCGACCCTAAAGTACAATTATCTTGTATCAATACGTAAAATCGGAAGTACATGACACTCGTCTCTTTTAAATGCCTCGTTTATCAATTTTACGGCTAAAAAATATAGAACCTGAGACGAGGTTATCAACCCTAAATGCCTAAATGACAATTATTTTGTATCAATACGAAAAATCGCAAATACATGACACTCGTATTTTTTAAATGCCTCGTTTATCAATATTACGGCAAAAATATATAGAACTTGAGACGAGGTTGTCAACCCTAAAGTACAATTATCTTGTATCAATACGAAAAATAGCGAATATATAACACGGGTTTCATTTAAATGGCTCGTTTATCAATTTTACAGCTAAAATATATAGAACCTGAGACGAGGTTATCAACCCTAAATGCCTAAATGACAATTATTTTGTATCAATACGAAAAATTGCAAATATATAACAGTCGTCAGTTTGAAACGCCTTGTTTATCAATGTTACGGCTAAAATATATAGAACCTGAGACCAGGTTGTCAACCCTAAAGTACAATTATCTTGTATCAATACGAAAAATCGCGAATATACAACACTCGTCTCCTTTAAATGCCTCGTTTATCAATTTTACGACAAAAATATATAGAACTTTTAACGAGGTTGTCGTCCCTAACTGACCATTATCTTGTATCAACACGAAAAATCGCAAATACATGAAACTCGTCACTCTGAAATGCCTCGTTTATCAATTTTACAACTAAAGTATATAGAACCTGAGGCGTGGTTGTCGACCCTAAATGACAATTATCTTCTATGAATACGAAAAATCGCAAATATATAACACTCGTCACTTTGAAATGTCTCGTTTATCAATTTTACGGTTAAAATATATAGAACCTCACTCGAGGTTGTCAACCCTAAATACATAAATGACAATTATCTTGTATCAATACCAAAAATAGCAAATATATGAAACTCGTCTCTTTAAATGCCTCGTTTGTCAATTTTACGACTAAAGTATATGAAACCGGAGACGAGGTTGTCGTCCCTAAATGATAATTATCTTGTATCAATACGAAAAATCGCAAGTATACAACATTCGTCTCCTTTAAATGCCTCGTTTATCAATTTTACGACTAAAATATATAGTACCTTTAACGAGGTTGTCGTCCCTAAATTACAATTATCTGTATCAACACGAAAAATTGCAAATACATGACACTCGTCACTCTGAACTGCCTCGCTTATCAATCTTATAACTAAAGTATATAGAACCTGAGACGAGGTTGTCGATCCTAAAATACAATTATCTTGTATCAAAAAGTAAAATCGCAAGTACATGACACTCGTCTCTTTTAAATGCCTCGTTTATCAATTTTACGGCTAAAATATATAGAACCTGAGACGCTGTTAAACCCTAAATTACAATTATCTTGTATCAATACGAAAGATAGCAAATATATAACTCTCGTCTCTTTAAATGCCTCGTTTATCAATTTTACGACTAAAATATATAGAACCTGAGACGAGTTTGTCAACCCTAAAGTACAATTATCTTGTATCAATACGAAAATTAGCAAATATATAACTCTCGTCTTTTTTAAATGCCTCGTTTATCACTTTTACGACTAAAATATATAGAACCAGAGACAAGGTTGTCGTCCCAAAATGACAATTATCTTGTATCAACACGAGAAATAGCAAATATATAACTCTCGTCTCTTTTAAATGCCTCGTTTATCAATTTTACGGCTAAAATATATAGAACCTGAGGCGAGGTTATCAACCCTAAATGCCTAAATGAAAGTTATTGTGTATCAATACGAAAAATAGCGAATATATAACACGGGTTTCATTTAAATGGCTCGTTTATCAATTTTACAGCTAAAGTATATAGAACCGGAGACGAGGTTGTCGTCCCTAAATGACAATTATCTTGTATCAATACGAAAAATTGCAAATATATAACAGTCGTCACTTTGAAATGCCTTGTTTATCAATGTTACGGCTAAAATATATAGAACCTGAGACCAGGTTGTCAACCCTAAAGTACAATTATCTTGTATCAATACGAAAAATCGCGAATATACAACACTCGTCTCCTTTAAATGCCTCGTTTATCAATTTTACGACAAAAATATATAGAACCTGAGACGAGGTTGTCGTCCCTAAAGTACAATTATCTTGTATCAATACGAAAAATAGCAAATATATAACTCTCGTCACTTTGAAATGCCTTGTTTATCAATGTTACGGCTAAAATATATAGAACCTGAGACCAGGTTGTCAACCCTAAAGTACAATTATCTTGTATCAATACGAAAAATAGCGAATATATAACACGGGTTTCATTTAAATGGCTCGTTCATCAATTTTACGACAAAAATATATAGAACTTTTAACGAGGTTGTCGTCCCTAACTGACCATTATCTTGTATCAACTAGAAAAATCGCAAATACATGAAACTCGTCACTCTGAAATGTCTCGTTTATCAATTTTACAACTAAAGTATATAGAACCTGAGACGTGGTTGTCGACCCTAAATGACAATTATCTTCTATGAATACGAAAAATCGCAAATATATAACACTCGTCACTTTGAAATGCCTCGTTTATCAATTTTACGGCTAAAATATATAGAACCTGAGACGAGGTTATCAACCCTAAATGCCTAAATGACAATTATTTTGTATCAATACGAAAAATCGCAAATACATGACACTCGTATTTTTTAAATGCCTCGTTTATCAATCTTACGGCAAATATATATAGAACTTGAGACGAGGTTGTCAATCCTAAAGTACAATTATCTTGTATCAATACGAAAAATAGCGAATATATAACACGGGTTTCATATAAATGGCTCGTTTATCAATTTTACAGCTAAAATATATAGAACCTGAGACGAGGTTGTCAACCCTAAAGCACAATTATCTTGTATCAATACGAAAAATAGCAAATATATAACACTCGTCACTTTGAAATGCCTCGTTTATCAATTTTACGGTTAAAATATATAGAACCTCACTCGAGGTTGTCAACCCTAAATACCTAAATGACAATTATCTTGTATCAATACCAAAAATAGCAAATATATGATACTCGTCTCTTTAAATGCCTCGTTTGTCAATTTTACGACTAAAGTATATGGAACCGGAGACGCTGTTAACCCTAACTGACAATCATCTTGGATCAATACGAAAAATCGCAAATACATGAAACTCGTCACTCTGAAATGCCTCGTTTATCAATTTTACAACTAAAGTATATAGAACCTGAGACGAGGTTGTCGACCCTAAATGACAATTATCTTTTATGAATACGAAAAATCGCAAATGTATAACACTCGTCACTTTGAAATGCCTCGTTCATCAATTTTACGGTTAAAATATATAGAACCTCAGACGAGGTTGTCGTCCCTAAATTACATTTATCTGTATCAACACGAAAAATTGCAAATACATGACACTCGTCACTCTGAACTGCCTCGTTTATCAATCTTATAACTAAAGTATATAGAACCTGAGACGAGGTTGTCGACCCTAAAGTACAATTATCTTGTATCAATACGTAAAATCGCAAGTACATGACACTCGTCTCTTTTAAATGCCTCGTTTATCAATTTTACGGGTAAAATATATAGAACCTGAGACGCTGGTAACCCTAAAGTACAATTATCTTGTATCAATACGAAAAATAGCAAATATATAACTCTCGTCTCTTTAAATGCCTCGTTTATCAATTTTACGACTAAAATATATAGAACCTGAGACGAGGTTGTTGACCGTAAATGACAATTATCTTGTATCAATACGAAAAGTAGCGAATAAATAACACGTGTTTCATTTAAATGCCTCGTTTATCAATTTTACAGCTAAAATATATAGAACCTGAGATGAGGTTGTCAACCCTAAAGTACAATTATCTTGTATCAATACGAAAAATAGCGAATATATAACACGGGTTTCATTTAAATGGCTCGTTTATCAATTTTACAGCTAAAGTATATAGAACCGGAGACGAGGTTGTCGTCCCTAAATGACAATTATCTTGTATCAATACGAAAAATTGCAAATATATAACAGTCGTCACTTTGAAATGCCTCGTTTATCACTTTTACGACTAAAATATATAGAACCTGAGACGTGGTTGTCGATACGAATACGAATACGAATCAATACGAATCAATATCAATACGAAAAATACCAAGTATATAACACTCTTCTTTTTTAAATGCCTCGTTTATCAATTTTACAGCTAAAATATATAGAACCTGAGACGTTGTTAACCCTAAAGTGCAATTATCTTGTATCAATACAAAAAATACGAAATACATAACACTCGTCACGTTGAAATACCTCGTATATCAATTTTACGGCTATAATATATAAAACCTGAGACGAGGTTGCCGACGATATAATATACAAGATAATTATCATTTAGGAATTGATAAACGAGGTATTACAAAATGACGAGTGTCATATATATTAATTCGGCATATGACTTCACAATAAAAATAAGTACGAGAAGTTTGATTGATGATGACATCTTTTTTTGTTTTATTTTAACGGATATTTCGTCTTGTTACTACAAGACATTATCAACGTAAATTGATACAATTATCTAAAAAGTTTTTTAAATATAATTTTCAACAACTACATAATACACCGAGGATGTATAAAACAATACTTAACAAAACATATAACACATAACGGCAAACCTAGGGTGTTTAAATTAAATTTTTGGCGATAAGTCCAGAAAAAGCCAGTGGTGTTTCTTAAAACAAATTCTGTTTGAAATGTTTTTTCTAAGGGTTAATTCTGATACAAACCGCAAACCATCCTGTTTGTCAATCTACTGAGGTGTCTTACTCACTGTTAGTAAAGATGACACATCCCAGCTAAATTTTTAGTATTTGTTGAATTATACAATTTTCTTCTTAAGAAGTCATGTTTTAAAATTTGTGAACGTATATTTAGGAAATAAATAAGAAATCTATTCTACTATAACCTATAATTCTAATAAAAAAGACGATATGTGCCTTTAATAATTTGCTTAGGTAAATTAAAAAATATAATTGTCTGAAAATGTTCTTAATTTCTCTAATGTTCTTGTAATAAACGTTTGATAGTGTTATTACGAGTATCATCATAAGCAGTTTTGTTCCATTTGTTTCGTATATTGACATCAATGTGTGGTATCGACAACAACAACTTCACACAATCAGTATGACCATCACGAGATGCAAGATGTAATGGTGTGTTATTCTTAATGTTTTGTATATTGACATCAATGTGTGGTATCGACAACAACAACTTCACACAATCAATACGACCATTACAAGATGCAAAATGTAATGGTGTGTTATTGTCAGTGTTTACGTTGTTAATGTTTGTTACGTCATGAGTAATTAAAACTTTTAAAACATCATGATGACCATAACGTGCACTGTAGTGATATGCATTCGATTTACATTTATCCACAGCATACACATCACTACCAGCATCAATCAAACATTTCACCATTGATGGTTTATTGTACCATGCTGCTATAATCAACAGTGTTGGTTCATAATAACCACTTCTCATTTTAACGATATTTGGATGATCAATAAGAATTGATTGAAATGTCTTGACATCGCCATTTTTAATGATTCTTTCAAGTTCTAAAAACAAGTTATGTGGTATAATTGAAAACAAAAATGACAAGGGTGTTAACTTTAAATAAAAATTATTGCGCTAAATGAAATAGGGCCGAAGTTCCCAGTCGGCGCAAAATTTCAATAGGAATCTCTATTTCTAACCTCTCAAGTTTTAAGAACATTTATATAGTCAATTGTCTAAAAATTAAAACTTTAAGAACATAATTGTTAATAATTTTTTTGGGTTATGTTATTTTTCGCAAATAATAAAAATTAAACTCATCATTTTTTAAACTGATATACGATTAAGTGTAAAAATTTAAAGTGCGTATTTGATATTCTGTTTTATTATTAATGTAAATTCCCTGGAAACAAAGTTGCCGCAGGCGTTCGCAGTTGACTTGGGTGACATTTTGGTTCAATGTTTCCATTTTTTGCACGCATTTGTTTTATTTACAGTCCTCTGAAAGAAGAACAATGCTGTTAGTTTTTATCCTCGATTTTGATTAGGTGCAAACTAACAGTGTACAAATTTCAAACTGCGAGTTTAACAGATCAAGTGCGAGTTACAAATTTTAAACTAAAAAAGAAAAATGACATAATTAAAAAAGAAACATTTTGACCTACGCCATCTTTAGTGCATAATTTTTTTATGTGCTAAAAATGGCGTATGTACCCTATCACTTTTTGAAGATGTCAAAGTATTCTTGAAAAGCTATTCACAGTTCTTTTTTCACCAAAATCTGACTAATTATTGTTAACTTTGTTTCACTAGAAACTTCTACTCAAGTATCAGTCTAACAAATCACAATTTCACTGTAATTCGTCAATCACAACGTTGGTTCTTGCACATAATAAAATTGAAGAAAGACTTATTAAACATCGCAAAAAAAGCTTCCTTTACTTTACTTCCTAAACTTTCTTTTCTTACCTTTCCACCGCGTTATATATTACATATATTTTTGTGAATAAAAAGAACATCATTATGCTGTTTCAAGCAAAGAAGTACACGAGATCTTAATTTGTCAAAATATTAGATCTTACATTTTAGGTTATCCAGGAAACAATTATTAAAGAAAAAAAGTTCTGGGAGAAAGTTATTGAGAATCAAGAGAAATTCTATGCTGGATTGTTCTTACTTGACGACGAAAATCAGGTTGTTCTTAGTTTTAGAAACAACGATTTGAACCTAAAGTTGTTCTTTTGTTATTCGTATTTGCCAGAAAGAAAATGCTCCTGTTCTTATAAAATTATTGTGGTAAAAAAAGCGTGGAAGTCGCTTCGTAGGGCATGTATTCAGTAGAAATTAGCCAGGAGTCATTGTCTAGAAGGGCAGGGGGATTGTTTAGTGAGAAATTATCATTAGTTAGAGTTATCCAGTGCGGGAGTTTTATATGGATTCTCAAATAGTTTTTAATTTTTTTTTTATTTTTTTAAGTCATGAGTGATACGATTAGTTGTTAAGGATAAAAACGGAAGTACAAAAACTGACTTTGATTGGGTTAGCGAGTATGAATATTTATGGAGCGCGTGAGAAAGAGTGAAAAAAAAGAATATGGATTTTGTTACGAGTGGTGAAAATTGGAATAATAGTATTACGGCAAACTACAAGTGATTACAAATGGGATTGAAAGTACTGCTAATCATTAAAAACTACAAATAGTCAAATTTCTGCGTAATGCAAGAGAACTAGCCCCAGTTTTTCTCGCCTAAAATCTCTTTCAGGATATTGGTTTTATCTTAAAATAGTTTAAGTTTTGGTGAGAAAGTTTTTCCAAAGCCTAGCGAACAGAATAGAACAGTACTATGCGCAGTACACAGCAACAACAAAATACTTTCAAAGTTGATGAGTACTTGGAGTTGATAGTATTGGAGTAATACTTGTGCTCTCGTTATTACATATACAACCTGTTTTAGTTAGTCTTTTAGCAATACCACAATTACTGTGTATCGAGAAAAATTAACCTATCTCCACCACATAAAAAGCTTCATACCTTCAAAAGAGTAACTCTTCTTAGCAAGCTGGAACCTTTTTGGCTTTACATCACTAAATAAAAACACCGTTCAATTATATTGTTGCTATTTTTTAATCTTTATCAATCTGTACAAACATTTAACAAACAGGCTGTAGAAATATTTTTATTGTATGCGACAAATATTGAAGCAGCTGTAATGATATATCAATCATTTAAAACAATTCAATGACAACAAATTCTTATTCTGATCAATATGGTGATGTGTAGAGACGATGACAAGTAACACATAGAGGATTTAAAATATACCTACTTCTGTTGTTGTTTTCCAGAACGAGGATTTACATTTGGTTTCTCGTACTCTATAAAATACAATAAATTTTTTAAAATTCACTAAATTTATGTTAAAACTTCAACCAATAAATATGAAAACTCACTTTTCAGACTTTCAACTAAGTTCATTAGATCAGTTGATAATTGGGAATAGTTGGGTTGGGTTTCATCTTCATCAATCAAGTTTCTATAAACAGAACATTCATTGGCGTCTACATCAACAGTGGTAACGTCATCAATTGAAATTTTCATTTTGCCCAACGGATTTGACAAAATATCCGCTTTGTTCACTTGATGAAGGTGTGAATTGAATGTTGGGATAGTTCTTGGAAACGAGGATAGCTTGCGAAGTTGTCGTTCAATTTCCAACTTTTCTGTAACTAACTCAAAATGAGATTTTAAATTAAAAGCTTTAACGTAATCTGTAAATTCTTGTACTTTCTTATTGTCGACAAAACCTTCACAAGTCAATTTTGCTTTAAATTCTTCAGATTTCTTATCGAATATCCGCAATAGATCTTCTTCTTCTTTATTTAACATTTTGAGATATTCTTCTAGTCGTTTTAACTTTCTTTCTTTTAATTTTTGAACAAATACTTCCCTTTCTTTCTCTAAATTTGTTAAAGCGTCACTGTATTTCATTGTTAACTTTTCCAACACCACTTTTGTTTCATCGAATGAGCTGATAAACGCTTGGAACCACTTTTTGGCTTCCAGTCCAAAATCATCAATCATTTTTATTCTGTGATTCTTATGTTGTCTGTGTGTGCAATATGCACATGTTAACAAATTTTCACAATCAATACAGACAAATTTTGCAAGTGAGTCATGTTGCTTACACAATGGTTGGAGTTCTTGCAATTTTTGATTAAAAATGACATTGATATATGATTTGTTGGAACAAGAATGAAGATTTTGACATTTTTCACAGATCTTTAAACTGCATGTTGTACAGGAATAGCTGATTATCTGCTTACATTCTTTACTTTGCTGACATAAAGATTTAACATTTTTACCAGGTGAACTATGGATAAAGTAAAATTAATTATTTTATTGAAAACACTCTATATAACCAAATTATATATCCTCATATTCCATTATAATGAGTTTCCTAACATATGCTATACACTTTTTATGACGACCATGAGTTGCCGTTCTTATATTTTGAACACCTGTTATTTACGTTAAATTATAAATATTTGGTATAAAATTTCTGCTTTAAAATACCATTTTCCTATGTTTGTTATTTTTTTATGAAGTACTTTCAGCTTTGTAATTTTTTTTCTTTGTTCACATCCAAATGAACTGAAATGTTAGGAACTAAAAAAATTTTCATAAAATTATGTCTGTGTTATTTCCATGCGCGTTTGTCTAAAATAAAAATTCCTACAATTACTGAGAAAAGTACAAAATGAGCGTTTTTCAGTATTATGTACATAGGATTAACTTACACTTTGTCCAAAATGCCAGTTAATGTGAACACCTTTACTAACGAGGATGTTGTTTGTTCCCGAGTTATTGTTGTCTTTTCAGTACACCTCACTGGACAAGACAGTTCAGCACTCCCATCTTCCATAAACACTAAAATACCATCTAGACAATCTTGACAATAAGTGTGTCCGCAGTTTAATTGTTTAGGCTGATGATAGGTGTCTAAACAGATCTTGCATTCCAACATCGCAGCAAGCTCAACTTTTGATAAAGCCATTTTATTTCAGAAATTTGGAAATTCTTCTAAAAAGTAAAATATTATAAGTATATTTTTTATTCATGTTGAGTGAGATTGTTCAGTATATAAGTCGTAAGATATTACCCTTTACGTAAAATCTGTCTTGGAATTATTTTTAAAATTATTTAACAGAAATATTCTAACTTTTTTTTTCACAATACCCAATCAACTTACCACAAATGACACACGCTATAAATATTTAATAAAACAGTTTATTGATAATCTCTTTTGTTGCCATAGCTTGCATTCTCTTTTAAAAGTTCTTCATCGTAGGAGCTATGAGACACTCCGTTATTCAATGCCTTTTAAAAGCTTATAGTTATCATATAATTTTAAGTAAAATCACGGTAATATGTTATTCGATATGTATGTATTTTTGATTTTCATATCATTAAAAATCTTGTAATTCACATTTTGTAATTACGCCCATTTGATTTTAAATTTAATTGAAAATCAGAAATCAGAATTTTGATACAAATTCATTTTCTAATACTTTTTTATTTTGAAATTCAAAGTTCGTAAATATCAAATATTTAAAGAAAAGAAAAAATTGAAAACCAAAAAAAAAACAGAAATTAAAAATCATTTTTTCCCCACTTTTTGCATACCGTAAATGCTCGATTTAGCGCCCACTCTCGAATAAGCGCCCATATCGAATAAGCGCCCACCCTAAAAGTTGAATTTTTAAATAAACGCCCCTCTCAAATAAGCGCCCATGGGCGCTTATTCGAATATAATTTTAGAGCCAAAGGGGGCGCTTATTTGAATATTTAGGAAATAGGAAAAAGACGTTTTACTCAAAAATAGCTTTCTTTTTAAAATCATTTACAGCGTTAAATTTCATAGCAAAGTGTTCGTATCTATTTTTTCTTTTCAATAGTTCATCATTTAGAAAAGTTATCAGTTCTTTATGTGTTGTCATAGCACTGTACTTTGCCGGGATGACAAGCCCAACTTCTCTTTTTCTCTTTCCAATCACGGTTGCTGTCACGACGTTATAATGGTCTGCGTTTAGAAATTGTTTTATGAGTTTTGATAACTCCAATGGAAGATGACCAACAAGCCCATCTACTGTTCCTTCTTTGCCCCATAAATAAACGCCGATTGCATTTTCATCGTATTCTGTAGCTTCATTTCTTGTATCAACTGCACATTTCAATTTTAAGTTTATTTCAGGCGTCCATTTTGACTGGTAAACATGATGACCACGGATAGCAGTTTCAAATTCCAAAGTGTAAAATATATTGCAGAAAGAAGAGTTTGTTCTTGCCGTAACTTTTATGTTAGCTATCTTTATGACTAGTAGTGAAATATAGTAAATTGGCACTTTAATTAGATGTGACTGCAGCTTTGATAACAAAAGAAACAAAAAACACCATTTGGAACAACTATTAAGTTGTCACCTTTGTCTTTTGATCTTTGTGAACATCGATGAAAACACTCCATCTTATTGGCTTTACACAATGTTAGATAGTTGAGGAGCTTGCAGAAATTGTCTTCTGTGGTGAAGGACATTTAAAAAAGATCTGCGAAGTGAAATAAAGATAGCTTTGGAAATAAAGAAAAATTTCAAGGTCAAGTGTGGTACGAAAATATGGCGGATGGAAACGAAACTAACGAAGTCGCTATTTCTCATAAGGGTAAAAAAGTATCTAGTTATAGCTTAAAGTTTAAGCTTGACGCAGTAGCTTACGCCGAACTCAATAGCATAAGTTCAGCAAGCAGAAAATTCAACGTTGATAGAAAGAGAATAAGAGAATGGTCAAAGTGTAAAGAAGAATTACAATCTTTAAGAAAGAAAGATCACGGTTCAATAAGGAAACGATTAGACGGTGCTGGACGCAAACCTCTCGATCAGCAGATGGAAGAAGTGCTTGTTGAATGGATTTACGATAGACGAGATAAAGGACTTCGAGTTTCCAGAAAACTGATCATGAAAAAAGCCCTTTTTGTGTATAATGAGAAAGCGAAAGAAAGTGATTCAGAAAATAGCATCACATTTGTAGCAAGTATAGGGTGGTTGCAGAAGTTTATGCTTCGAAATGGGCTATCTCTGAGACGAAAAACTTCTGTCGCTCAAAAAGATCCTTCTAAGTTGATCGATAAACTTGTGTCTTACATACTCCACACTCGACGTTATGCTTCTAAGTATCATTATTCACCTTCAAACATCATAGCAATGGATGAAACACCCGTTTGGTCAGATATGGTATCTGATACAACAGTACATAAAAAAGGTGACAAGACTGTTACAATGAAAACTACTGGCCATGAAAAATCACGAGTATCTGTCTGCTTAACAGCAAAAGCGGATGGAACAAGATTGAAACCGTATATCGTATTTAAAGGCGCAAAACGTGAGTCAAGAACACTAAACGACGAATTCAAAACACGCTGTATAATAGCTTCTTCATCAAATGGCTGGATGAATACTGAATTGACTCTTGACTATACTAAGAAGGTTTTGGGAAGTTTCTCTTTCGGTAAGCAATTTTTAGCGTGGGACTCCTACGAGTGTCATATGGAAAGTAGTGTTGCAGCAGCATTAAAGTCTTCAAACATTGATCAGGTTATTATTCCCGGAGGATGCACGAAGTACATTCAAGCACCAGATGTGTCATGGAATAAACCATTTAAGGCGATGTGTACAGAAAGATACGATCAATGGCTTGCAGATGAGGGAATACACAACGAAACCGTTGATGGCAATCTTAAGGCACCACCTCGTAAACGTATTGTTGAATGAATTCTAGAATCGTGATCATCCTTATCAGCTGATACCATTAAACAATCATTTAAGTCATGCGCACTAAATATAAAAGTTGATGGTTCTGAAGATGACGATATTCATTGTTTCAAAGAATCACAACCTTGTGCAGCAGGCAAAACAATGCTTAAAACACAAATGCAGGTATTACGGGATGCCGAGGATGAAACAAACCCTTTTTCATCACATAGCGTAACTGATTCCGATGTAGAAGAGGCGGCAAACGAAGTTTTTTTATTGGACGATGACGAAATCGAAGACGATGATATTGACATAGAGATTATTTAGTTTTTAAGAACATTAACAACGTTATTTTTAGAGCATGTCTTCTGTTTTATTCTATTATTTTATCACTTACTAATACTGTCTTAGTTGCTAAAAAATTTTTGATTTGACACAACTTGAGTTTTTTTTAAGCGCCCCTCTCGTTTTAGCGCCCCTCTCGAATAAGCGCCCACCCCAAAAGTTGAATTTTTAAATAAGCGCCCAGGGCGCTAAATCGAGCATTTACTACTTCCATATAGTTTTCCATCAGCAGCATTCCATGAGGAGCTGAGATTTGTGCCCAATATTTTAAAGAATTCCTGACATTGCCAGGTAGTTGTTTTTGTTACCAGTATTAGCATAAGTAAGTAAGTCAATAGCATAAGTTCAGCAAGCAGAAAATTCAACGTTGATAGAAAGAGAATAAGAGAATGGTCAAAGTGTAAAGAAGAATTACAATCTTTAAGAAAGAAAGATCACGGTTCAATAAGGAAACGATTAGACGGTGCTGGACGCAAACCTCTCGATCAGCAGATGGAAGAAGTGCTTGTTGAATGGATTTACGATAGACGAGATAAAGGACTTCGAGTTTCCAGAAAACTGATCATGAAAAAAGCCCTTTTTGTGTATAATGAGAAAGCGAAAGAAAGTGATTCAGAAAATAGCATCACATTTGTAGCAAGTATAGGGTGGTTGCAGAAGTTTATGCTTCGAAATGGGCTATCTCTGAGACGAAAAACTTCTGTCGCTCAAAAAGATCCTTCTAAGTTGATCGATAAACTTGTGTCTTACATACTCCACACTCGACGTTATGCTTCTAAGTATCATTATTCACCTTCAAACATCATAGCAATGGATGAAACACCCGTTTGGTCAGATATGGTATCTGATACAACAGTACATAAAAAAGGTGACAAGACTGTTACAATGAAAACTACTGGCCATGAAAAATCACGAGTATCTGTCTGCTTAACAGCAAAAGCGGATGGAACAAGATTGAAACCGTATATCGTATTTAAAGGCGCAAAACGTGAGTCAAGAACACTAAACGACGAATTCAAAACACGCTGTATAATAGCTTCTTCATCAAATGGCTGGATGAATACTGAATTGACTCTTGACTATACTAAGAAGGTTTTGGGAAGTTTCTCTTTCGGTAAGCAATTTTTAGCGTGGGACTCCTACGAGTGTCATATGGAAAGTAGTGTTGCAGCAGCATTAAAGTCTTCAAACATTGATCAGGTTATTATTCCCGGAGGATGCACGAAGTACATTCAAGCACCAGATGTGTCATGGAATAAACCATTTAAGGCGATGTGTACAGAAAGATACGATCAATGGCTTGCAGATGAGGGAATACACAACGAAACCGTTGATGGCAATCTTAAGGCACCACCTCGTAAACGTATTGTTGAATGGATTCTAGAATCGTGATCATCCTTATCAGCTGATACCATTAAACAATCATTTAAGTCATGCGCACTAAATATAAAAGTTGATGGTTCTGAAGATGACGATATTCATTGTTTCAAAGAATCACAACCTTGTGCAGCAGGCAAAACAATGCTTAAAACACAAATGCAGGTATTACGGGATGCCGAGGATGAAACAAACCCTTTTTCATCACATAGCGTAACTGATTCCGATGTAGAAGAGGCGGCAAACGAAGTTTTTTTATTGGACGATGACGAAATCGAAGACGATGATATTGACATAGAGATTATTTAGTTTTTAAGAACATTAACAACGTTATTTTTAGAGCATGTCTTCTGTTTTATTCTATTATTTTATCACTTACTAATACTGTCTTAGTTGCTAAAAAATTTTTGATTTGACACAACTTGAGTTTTTTTTAAGCGCCCCTCTCGTTTTAGCGCCCCTCTCGAATAAGCGCCCACCCCAAAAGTTGAATTTTTAAATAAGCGCCCAGGGCGCTAAATCGAGCATTTACTACTTCCATATAGTTTTCCATCAGCAGCATTCCATGAGGAGCTGAGATTTGTGCCCAATATTTTAAAGAATTCCTGACATTGCCAGGTAGTTGTTTTTGTTACCAGTATTAGCATAAGTAAGTAAGTCAATAGCATAAGTTCAGCAAGCAGAAAATTCAACGTTGATAGAAAGAGAATAAGAGAATGGTCAAAGTGTAAAGAAGAATTACAATCTTTAAGAAAGAAAGATCACGGTTCAATAAGGAAACGATTAGACGGTGCTGGACGCAAACCTCTCGATCAGCAGATGGAAGAAGTGCTTGTTGAATGGATTTACGATAGACGAGATAAAGGACTTCGAGTTTCCAGAAAACTGATCATGAAAAAAGCCCTTTTTGTGTATAATGAGAAAGCGAAAGAAAGTGATTCAGAAAATAGCATCACATTTGTAGCAAGTATAGGGTGGTTGCAGAAGTTTATGCTTCGAAATGGGCTATCTCTGAGACGAAAAACTTCTGTCGCTCAAAAAGATCCTTCTAAGTTGATCGATAAACTTGTGTCTTACATACTCCACACTCGACGTTATGCTTCTAAGTATCATTATTCACCTTCAAACATCATAGCAATGGATGAAACACCCGTTTGGTCAGATATGGTATCTGATACAACAGTACATAAAAAAGGTGACAAGACTGTTACAATGAAAACTACTGGCCATGAAAAATCACGAGTATCTGTCTGCTTAACAGCAAAAGCGGATGGAACAAGATTGAAACCGTATATCGTATTTAAAGGCGCAAAACGTGAGTCAAGAACACTAAACGACGAATTCAAAACACGCTGTATAATAGCTTCTTCATCAAATGGCTGGATGAATACTGAATTGACTCTTGACTATACTAAGAAGGTTTTGGGAAGTTTCTCTTTCGGTAAGCAATTTTTAGCGTGGGACTCCTACGAGTGTCATATGGAAAGTAGTGTTGCAGCAGCATTAAAGTCTTCAAACATTGATCAGGTTATTATTCCCGGAGGATGCACGAAGTACATTCAAGCACCAGATGTGTCATGGAATAAACCATTTAAGGCGATGTGTACAGAAAGATACGATCAATGGCTTGCAGATGAGGGAATACACAACGAAACCGTTGATGGCAATCTTAAGGCACCACCTCGTAAACGTATTGTTGAATGGATTCTAGAATCGTGATCATCCTTATCAGCTGATACCATTAAACAATCATTTAAGTCATGCGCACTAAATATAAAAGTTGATGGTTCTGAAGATGACGATATTCATTGTTTCAAAGAATCACAACCTTGTGCAGCAGGCAAAACAATGCTTAAAACACAAATGCAGGTATTACGGGATGCCGAGGATGAAACAAACCCTTTTTCATCACATAGCGTAACTGATTCCGATGTAGAAGAGGCGGCAAACGAAGTTTTTTTATTGGACGATGACGAAATCGAAGACGATGATATTGACATAGAGATTATTTAGTTTTTAAGAACATTAACAACGTTATTTTTAGAGCATGTCTTCTGTTTTATTCTATTATTTTATCACTTACTAATACTGTCTTAGTTGCTAAAAAATTTTTGATTTGACACAACTTGAGTTTTTTTTAAGCGCCCCTCTCGTTTTAGCGCCCCTCTCGAATAAGCGCCCACCCCAAAAGTTGAATTTTTAAATAAGCGCCCAGGGCGCTAAATCGAGCATTTACTACTTCCATATAGTTTTCCATCAGCAGCATTCCATGAGGAGCTGAGATTTGTGCCCAATATTTTAAAGAATTCCTGACATTGCCAGGTAGTTGTTTTTGTTACCAGTATTGTCTCAATTGACTTTTGTTTGACATTCGTCAATCTTAGATTTCTTTTGTTGGTCCAGAACATTTGTTGACACTCTTCGACAGTCCATTATACAACACATTAAAAAAGCTTTGTTATTGGTTTAGTATTTCAAATTTCCGATTAACATTCAGAGGACAGGTTTGATGTAAATCTGGTGCCAGAGATTCCTTATCTCTTTATATTGATTCTGTTCCAAAAATGATACTTAAAATTCTCAAGAAAAAATTTGAATTTGAACAAAAAGCAAAAAATAGTAAACAAGTTCTTCTTCTGGGTTATTATCTTTTATCTAGTCCTTACAGAAAAATATGACGTCAAATAACCAACTTTGCTGTTTTCCAGGGGATTGATATGTGTTTGTTGTTGCCGTGGTGTCACGAAATGCCTAGTAAATTAAATTTAGAAAAGTTCTTAAAAAAATCTTTGTTTGTCTTTTTATAACTTCCATATAACACCTGAAATAGATCTACAAGGGAAAAGATAAAAATATTAAAAAAGACGGCATGCGACTAAGCAAAAGGTTATCTTCCTACAGTTTTCTTTTTTGTTATTATTTACACACAAAGCAAAAAGTCTTGCCTGTACAAAGTACAGATTTCAAATGAAAATTGTAACCACTCTCAAACCTCCCAATTTCTAATTTTTTGATATACCCAAGGATATTCTAACTTAAAATAATCTGGAAAATGTTTGGTACAGTTTATTTCTCAATTAAAAAGTTAATGGGTTTGTTGAATTAATACTTCTGGCACTTAATAGACCCTAAAATTTTATTTATTTATTTGTTGCATTTTAAAATATGACTTCTAGTGAATACGCTACAGATCTTTTTTATCGGAAATCTTCGGAAAATGTCTTAGAAGTATCTCTGATCATTTGTAAAACACGCGCAAAACATATTCAAAAAGTAATGCCTTGATGTAATTTAAAGGAACCGCAAAATAAATTTTAAGAGCGAGAAAAATAAATATTACATGTTTCAAATCAGCTAAAATGAATGCGTTGACAACAAATAAATAAGTATGTTTAATAAATATATATCTATATTTTTTTCTAACAATATTTTTAAAGAAAATTCATGGCTGTGTTAAGAAAAAATAGTAAGTTTTAGATAAATAATATGCAGCACTGAATGATGTAAACACTAGGGCCTATACATAACACTAATTATTATTTCATGTGCAATTTTTTTGTTGTGCAACCTCTTTTGTTTTCTTTCGCTTTTGTTATACAGCAGCTGTTTCGTATAAATTCGAAACAGCAACTGTTGTTGAACCATTTCGCAACATAGAAGGTCATTGATAACCAACCAAGCTTAAGATGGATCTTGAAATCATTAATAGTAATCTAAAGTTTAAAGAATTTGCACGGAAGTACCAGGTTTCAAAAATTATATTGAAGATTATTAGAAATTATATATACGAAAATATAAACAAAAAACGAAAAGGAAAATTATATCTACAAAAAAGGAGTATTCATTAAGCAGTTTTTTCTCAGTAATGTTACAATCCGGTAGGAACATCTTTAAACATTTATTTTGTTAGGAAAAAAACATTCAATTAAGGAATGTTTTTTCTTTTCCCCTATACACCAAATATGCCGTCTTTAATACATAGGGAAAAATCCGTTCACGTTTGAAGATTTTGAAATTTTGAATTCTTGCGCATAGTAGAATATGTAATTATACAAAGTTACGCTTTTATTGACCAGGCGTGATACAATGTGGATAGGGTGTTAACGTAAATTGCGCAAGTTCTTGTTGACTGTAATATAGTTAATAAAAATACATTCTTTACTGCATATAACTATTCTATTAGCATATTTAAAATTAAGTAGAAATATATATATCGTCTGTTTTAAGTAACCTAAGCCCTAACTCGATGAAAGCACCAAGGTAAATATAGATTCTAGGATTAAATCTTTGATGAGCTTGCTACACGTTTCTCTATTTAAAAGAACATGCACCAAGCGTGTTTTGTGATCATTGTGTTTCTAAGAAAATCCGCATTTGAAAAATTCTTCGTTAATTGGTTAAAGCTAACTAGCCTGCAAACATCACAATAAATCGTTAGTGATAAATGTATGGGATTAAATAATTAAGAGGACCGCAAAAAATGTCACGGGAAATTAAGGTATTTTCACAGCAAGTTACGGAAAATGAAAGTTATAACTTAAATGACGTATTTTTAACGTTATTAGTGTAACGTTATAAAAACGGTATACGATTAAAGGTTTTTGTAACGTCTCTTTTATAACGAACTCAAAGTAAACGTTTCAGGAACATGTGCAAACGGTGCGTTATTGAACGGTATTTATACCAACGGAATGACGTTATTTGAACGTTAATTTAGAACGTCATTTAAACGTTACACGCGGAACGTCATTTGAACGTGTGGAAAAAGTGGTTATTGAATGTGCACACGGTACGTTATATGACCGTTAATTGAACGAAGATGATAGATGTGCATATTTTACATGGCTGGCCTCACAAATATCGAGAGATATACCCTGTGTAGTTTTTCCAAGAGGGGCCATGGCTTAGATGGAAAGTCCTAGAGTATTAAATGCTCATTTTGAGCTACGCAATCCCAATTATGGCCCGCGCTCTACTAGACAACTCCCGGTAACATCCAACGGCCACACAGTGTGCCATCTCCACTATTTCCCTCACATGGCTTGAGTTAACCCGGGGCTATGGTAAAATTCACTCGCCCATGTTGATTCTCCGTAAAGAGGATTCAAACCCCGGTATCCCGCACAGAGTACGAGAGCTATAACTACTAATCTACGGCGCCACGAACAAAATAACTTCTTTTGGACTTTAATAAAACGTTCTTGTGCCCACTGGGTAAGTAGTATTTCTTGTTTGAGTTTTTCTCGCAACTTGATTGGCTAATCTGAACGAAATATATGCTGTATTTTGTTTTTCAACCAAGAAACCAGTGCAATTTTTACTTATACAGCGTGCAAAAAGTTTATATTCTTCCTTTGGTTGGCTGATTTAGCGTGCAAAAAGCTTATATTTTTGCCTTGATTGGTTTAAAATTCGTAGAAAAAGCCTATTTTGTTCTTAAAAACTAACATTTGGCGATGAATTTGTTTTCACAAATATGCTTATGATTCGAAAATTTTCTTTTGTTTCGACATTCATTAAATAGTCATTAATCATAGAGCACGCGCTCTCCACCGGGTGCAAATAAAGTTTGATTATAACAGTCAACTCGAAAGAATTATATAATAGCACGACGATGGAGTTCTGTGTTATTTGGCTTCACAACGATACTTTATTCTTTTAAAAATTCATAGTTTTTATTTCCATTCAAATTCTTTCAAGCGTGACATCAACATAATTTGTTATAATGATCCAAATCGCACGTGACTTCATAAATTCAAATAATTTATAAGTTCATGAATATAAATGAAATAAATTACCTTGCAGTGATTATCTTGGCCCCCATAACATTTATTCAAATAATAATCAATAGGCATTTTTTATTCCTTTCACAAAGAGAATAAGAACAATTTTAGGAGAAACCTAAATCTATTTTTTTCTTCTGGACATTTCCAGAGGCTTTTTCAATGAGTTGACTATTGTAAAATAATAATAAATTGATGGAAGGTATTGTTGCTTTATCGCTTTTGGTCTACACATTGTTTTCATTCAAATTTCTTTTGTAAGAATCATCAAGGCTCAAAATCCGAAATTTTAAGAATATTTTAAGAATAATGTGTTTTGTGGAAATTCAAATAGTCTGAAATATTCCCTTTTTTTGTTGCTTATTAGTTCTTATTGGTGTTTTCCACATTTTTTCAGTCAGTCATGTTTTAAATTTTCTTTGTTTATATTTTCTATCTACAGCATGAGCAAAAAACCGCAAACCCTTTAATTTTTGTAAACATTGGAAACTCATTGAAGCACATGTTTTTTTATAAGAATGTTCATCTTGAAGGAAGCCTTATGATGTTTTTTAACTTTTCTAATTAAGAGCAGTTTAAGCCTTCTTAAACTGCTCTTAATTTTTTTTTTTTTTTTTGCCTTAAATGTTTTTAACATGTTCTAAATTATATGTTTTTATAAACTTGGTTCTTATACCGACAGTGTAATTTCATGTTAAAATGTTTATTTTTTATCTTTCTCTTCGTTTGAGCAGTTTGCTATATATTAAGAACACTTATCAGATTCATGTTATTTATATCCGTTACATACATTCGTTCCGTTTTTATATTTTACCAGCATTGAAAATTGATTCAAACTTGACACACGTCAAAAAAGGATCAAAATAGGAGCAATATATTTTTGCTTATGTTACTTTTTCTGTGACGACAAATCGGATTAATCATTTGTCCACAAAATACAGAAAGATTCTACTTGATGAAACAAAGTTTCAAGTTCTAATGATAATCCTAACAAGAGTTATTATATTTTCTCGATTATAAGGATTTCATAGGGATATGTAGGAGTAGTTTCGAGTAATAGGCAATATCAAAGTCTCTGCGACATGCAAGTGTCTAATAGATAAATATTTAAACTTAGTAAGTATCATAGCCGTACGTACAGTTTTCAACCCAATATGAGGGAATTTGCTTACCCTCGCCTACAATGCTCCCGCCAGAATACGCCGGAGGATGTCACTTTGCACCCTCCCTCTTTTGACAAGGTAGTGCTAAACCAATTTAGCTTGAAAATAATGTAATGACAAAGAAAAGAATTAGCTTGTTTCTGCCAGCATGTTCTAGATAGCGTTCACAGCAAAAAAACATTTCTTTTTGGAAATTCGTCCGGAGCCATATTTTACAAATCTGTTAACGTGTGTATGTTAATTAATGATGACAGAAGTAGGTCCCTGAAAACAAAATGATAATTTTGAAAGTCGGTTAACGATGGCAACAACGACAAAGTAACAAATCAAGCAATGTCCCGTAAATTTTTGAAAAAGGTGAAGTTCAGTCGGCCAATTTTCGTTTACATATTCTGTTGAATTTAGATGATATAAAATCAAGAACTAGAAAGCTATTAGCAAAGAATTCCATAGAATAAATATAATAAATTGTGTTTTTCGCGGGAATTAATTTTCAGCATAATCCGCAAAATTAATTCTAAAATTAAAAGTAAGAGCCATCCGAGAAGGTTTGTTCCTGCCCAATGTTGCATAATTGCGAAATTTTGTATAAGAAAATTTCTGAAAAAAAAGTGGCCAGGTTTAATTTGCAGCTTTATGCAAAGAATGACGTTACATAAAATTACTGGCTAAGAGATCTAGTGCCGCCCATGTCCTTTATAAACAAAATGATTTTGCACAAAATTGATAATGTTTTTTTACGAAACACGGTTAAATCCAGGATGCACTGAAGACAGTGGTAGATATTGCCAGAAATAGGGCAGATAAGATTCAATCTAAAATTATGCCATTAAACAAAAAACATTTTTGCAAAAAAATATATTTTTGTGATTTAATACTCTTATGAGAATACTGAATTAATCTCTTAACGGTTAGCTAGTTTGGCATATTGAATGATTCCCTTTGTGTTGTAAGTTTCAAGTTCTAATGATAATCCTAACAAGAGTTATTATATTTTCTCGATTATAAGGATTTCATAGGGATATGTAGGAGTAGTTTCGAGTAATAGCCAATGTCAAAGCCTCTTATAGGTATGGGAACAAAAATCTGGCACGCATGTGTCTAATTAAAACTTAGTAAATATCATAGTCGTACGTATGACTTTCAACCCAATATGAGGGAAGTTGATTACCCTCGCCTATAATACTCCGGCCAAAATAAACTGGACGATGTCACTTTGCGCCTTTCCTCTTTTCACGAGGTAATGCGTGATCAAGGACAGAATTAGCTTATTTCCGTCAGCATTTTCTACATAGTGATCCGTATTTTACAAATCTGTTAAAGGGAATAAAATAGTCCCTTTTGGCGTATGGTAATGTTAATTAATGATGGCAGAAGTGTAGGTCCCTTGAAAGTCGGATAACGATCGGGCAAAACTAACAAATCATGAAAGTGTTTAAAGTATCTTTCACGATATATGAAATTTTCATGATCATTGCACTCTTACATTAATAGTTATACGAAATTATGTTGGAGTTTGCTATAAAAGTTTTTCCGGTAGCTTCAAGCAATGTCCCTATTTTTTCAGAAAGGTGAAGTCTAGTCGGCCAATTTTGTTTACATATTCTGTTGAATTTAGATGATATAAAAACAAGAACTAGAAAGCTATTAGCAAAGAATTCCATAGAAAGGTATAATAAATTGTGTTATCTCCAAATTTTGAATTTTTGCGTAACAATAAGATAAATAAAATATAGTTTATTAGGAAAAATTTCGTGGGAAATAATTTTCGCGGATTTCAGCATAATAACCGTGTAAATTCGAAAAGGTTTGTTCCCGCGAAATTTTTAAATAATTGTTTGATCCGCGAAATTTTGTATAAGAAAATTTCTGAAAAATTTCCATGGTCGAATTCTTCACTTCCACAAACTACTTTAACATACTTTTTTTGTCATCGTTTTTTATCAGAAAAAGAACGATTAAAAATGATAAGATATAATCTATTCTATCTTTCGAAATGAACTACCGCTACTCATCGATTACAAAAGCATCTACTTTTTTTTGTGTTATTTATATATATATATATATATATATATATATATATATATATATATATATATATATATATATATATATATATATATATATATATATATATATATATATATATATATATATATATATATATAAATATATATATATATATATATATATATATATATATATATATATATATATATATATATATATATATATATATATATATATATATATATATATATATATATATATATATATATATATATATATATATATATATATATATATATATATATATATATATATATATATATATATATATATTATACTGTCACTTTACTCCTTAACCAATTAGAGCCCTCAGACGCCGGTCCAAAACTCATTTTACCAGCCCTTCTTTTTAATTGTTTTTGCAAACGAGGAAAAGAGCTTCCGACGATATCAAAAGTGGAGCCATAAAGCTCTATCCCTGGATAGAATTCGTCTTTGTAAATGCTTTTTTTTTAGATTTTTCGACAATAGATTTCAAGAAATAGTCAAAAATGTCAAAACGCGAGATTTAGTCCCCGCGAAATATTAGCAAATGGCCGAACCGCAAAGAAAAATCTCCGCAAAATGCTTAATTTTCGTGGATGTCCTTAATTGCGAAATTTAATTCCCGCAAAAATTCATCGCAATAAAGTATCATATTCTACCGCAGTATTTAATATTATACAGTATGTGTGTTCTTGTAAAAACAGTGCTATGACAGGATTTGCGTTTATAACACAATAAGTAATTAAGCTATGTCATGAATTTTGCCTCCAAAATTAAGTGCACTTTTTGGAGAAATTAATAGACTTTCATTACTGAATTTATTCTAGATTTTCTTATAATTTTCTTCTTGATTGAAGATTTATTCAGGTGACTACGGTGTTTATTTAATGAAATATTAGTATTAACACTTTATAAAATATTGACGTCAACTTCGAAATACCTCCTTTGTTCGTCTATATTTTATGCATTCCTTTGAGGCCATTGCTTGTGCAAATTGTTAAGCAAATACAAAGTTATGACTTCTTCCGGAACGAGGGGAATTATTATGTAATTTGTTTTCTGTCATGGCGTTGTACATGGCCGGCAGAACAAGTCCAACATCCCTATTTCTCTTTTCTATAACTGTCGCTATTAGGATGTTTATTGGCCGCATCAGAAAATCGCCTTATCAATTTCAAATGTCCAATTGAAATGTGTGCAACAAGTCTCTCATCTTCTCCTTCAGTGTGACAAATTCTGGCATTGAAGAAGCTGGAAAAGAGATACTTGTGTGCATACTTGCTGTGTATTATTTGTTCTTAGGTGAGAAATTATGCAATTAGACCATGCAGGCAGGATACGCTGTTGTCAGACGTAAGTGGATTTTCCCATTATCATATCGATTCTCTCATAGGTATGATTGAATAATGAAGTACTTTCTAATTCGACCAACTTACAAATCCCGTCCACTAAGATGCAACTCATTTAAAAGATATTTTTTATGTCACGAGAAGTTATTGATGTATTATACAGAATAGATCTTTTTTCTCATTCACTTTTGCCGTAATTGAATTGGGTTTTTTTAATCAAACTATTTTCAGAGGAAACTAGTGATAGTGTAATACAAAATGAAATTTAGTGAAATGTAAAGTTTATAAGAGGAACAAAACGGTGGCAAACGCTTTATCTATGACATCATCCAGATTCCGTAAAATAACAAGAATATATGTGTTTACGTAGTACTAATGTTCTCAAACGAGATTTTAAGTTCTAGTTAAACACTCAACACTTAACTGAGACGAACAACACTTATGCGATTATACAAGGATTCACAAAGAAGTATATGGGTAGTTAGGCCTAGGAACTAATAAATTTACATCATCTTCTCTAACAAGATTTTAGTAAAACTGAAGTAACTTATAATATCAAACTTTATCAATCCGAAGTAGCAGAAAAGGTAACATGGAACGGGAAATGTACTACCCCTTAAATCTCGATTAAATTCTTATAATCGGAAAAAAGATTTTTCTGTAAAGTTTGGACACGTGATTAAGGGTGCTCCCTACTCTTAGTAACGAAAAGCATATTTTTAAGGAAAGTGGATTATTTTAGTTAATATGTATATATAGATGTACAAAGTAGTAAAAATATGGTACAGTATACAATAAGCTACCGCCCAAGTGTGTTTGAGAAGAACCCACATAAAAAGGTTCATTATTTTTAAACTATTTGCGTAAAAATTACCATTTCATTCAAGATTTTAAAACACAGACAAGAGACATTTTAATCTCCTCTGGGTGATTACATTAATGTTGGTTGAAAGAAACCTGAATGATAAGAAGCATGTGTTTTTGATAGGGGCAAGGACAATAAACTTATTTAATTTCCCTTGGCCTTGCATCAATCAAATTCTGAAAAAATAAAGACTTTTAAAATGATTTTGTCAGATTTGGAAACTGTTGGTATGGTTGGAACTTTGCATATAAAATTAGTAAACTTGCCAAATTGTTTAGTTTTTTCTTTTATACTTTTCTGAATTAGCCTTAATTATTTATGAGATGAAAAACAGCGCTTTCAATTCCATTGACTAGGCCATCCCTTAAAGGCACTGGAAGCTTCACTATATGAAAATCTTTTCTTTTTTTTTAGATTGTGTGCAATGGGAGTGAGTGATGTAATCTTCCAATGCTCGTGGTGAAAAGAAAGCGAAACCGTTATTGTTTTTCTGCCTAAAATTTAAGCTATTTAATAAATCTTGATAAAGTTAAAAAACTGTTTTGATTTGTTTATTTTTGTTTTAATTGTTTCCCGTGAGTTTTCGAAATTCGTTCCAGCAGATTCTGTGGATTCTAGTGCCGGTATTTTTACGTAAAAAAATACTGTTTTGTTGTAACGTCATTTACGAAATCGTTAACGTTAGGACCAACTTCTGCGGGTTGTACAACTCGATGTGTTACATATTTTTCGGAATACTGCTAAAAGTGTAATTTTGTATTGCACTCCTTACTTTTATCATTCTGTGGGAAAATGCGGTACAAAATTTTAACACGCGTTATTCGTTTTTGTTAGTTTCGCGTAATCTAATTTTCTCGCATATTTTGAAAAGAATATCTCACGTACATAAAATCCTCGCGCGGTCTATTCGCAAAAAATACTTTTTTTGCGCAACAAATTGTTCTGCAGAGCGTTCATTTTCCTACCTCGTCCCCAGGGTTCTTCTACGCTATGATATTCAATTTTGATATATTTCGGAATATGTTAGCGTCAAAGAAACAAGAAGCGGTAGGGACAAAGTATTGGATAGTTTAACTTTGCTTGTAACTTGCAAAATGCTTCACAACCTTTTTTTTAATTTCTAGTTATATTTTTTTACATTACAAAAAAATATTTCCCAAGCGTTAGTTTTTAGTTTAATGACTCTTTGCTTTTGTTAAAAGTACCCAATAAGGAATTAAATATGACATTAAATCTTGTTCATATAGGAATTCATACCGGTCACTGATATCCCATGACATTTTAAGAAAAGAAATTAATTAAACAGAACGATTTAATTCCACGTCTTTTCGAGATTAGCTACGCTGTGTGAGAGAGAAATAGTTTCTAAATTTTTCTTAAAAAAACCAAGATTGGTTGGATAGAAGTTTGAGTAACCGATGGTGAGTTGCGCTTTTACTGATTTATCATCTATTTTTTTCTTTTGCCTGATTCAAAGAACGCTGCATCTGTTCTTAATTTATTTATAGATTGACCGAAGAAACTTAGAAGCAAGAATAGAAAATATGTCAAACTGAACGAAGGTTAGTTAACTTATGTTGGTTTAGCAGCATTTTATGGAGAGGTGGAAAAAGGAATGAGGGAACTTAGTAGAGGTTGGAATCAAATTCTGGATTGCTGTATGTGTTTTTTTTAATTTCTAATACATTACGCATCGAATGCAGTGAATAGGTGCGCGCCTGCCAAACTGCAATATACTTACTAAAGTATATAAAATCTATGATTGATGCTTATACAATATACTTCATATAAATTCTTAGCGCGTGTGTACTCTGAAAAATGCAATTTACAATAGAATTAATACTATATTCAACGATAAATATCAAAATGTTAATACTGTTTTCTATTGTTGAACATCAAATGGTTTGTAATCATGGAATTAATAAAAAAAACTTGCTTTCATGCTTTGGATTATTATTTTACTGGAATCATAGTATACTGCTCAGATAAACGATACTAACGTATTTATTAAAATTCCGTAGTTATTCATCATAATATCGGATTCGTCCGTAAAAATAACGTCGTCAAAGGCTTCCTCTCCCTTAGTATTTTTTGTTTTGCTTTTCGCGAAGATCTAAACGAAAGTACTTATTAAACCAAAAAAGAATGCAAATATTAGCTTGGCTTATTTGTATGAATCGTCTTTTAAATAAACAAAAAAATCGTACCAACAAATGCAAGTTTGTCATTTTGTTTATAGCATTTGTCTATAAATCAAAATGTGGTATGTTCAAAATTCTTTAACGTCCAGACCGGTTTTGCTGTAATAATGTCGCGCTCACGATGTTAGGTGTTCTGATTCCAGTACTATAGAATAGAATCATTATGTAACGTTCTGTATGGCTGTCAAATGCTTAATCACCCTTTGATAACTGGGCATTAGAAATTCAGCATAGAGAAGAATTAGCAGTTTCGATTTTACTAAACTTATATTACAGCGCACAATAATTATTATTTTCAAAAAATTTCAGCTTTTCTCAAACATTGGGGCACACTGGTCGAACTCCTCTATTGAAATTTTTACTATTTGCATCCTTGCGGGTCTCCATGTTTCGATCTTGTTACAACAAACAATGTTTATCGAACCTTTTCTCACTAGATGCAATAGGAGATGTTGCAGCTAGTTACAAAAGCTAAAACACAAAGCCGTATTTATCTTAAAACAGACAGAATTGTCCATTTCAGTTATTGAATTGAATACTTAAGTTCTTAAAGTATTTCTGTTCAAATGAATTTCTATGAGTCTTTTAGCGCCGTTTTATGAACAGCATGTAGGATTATCATTTTCGGCTAATTTGTCCTGATTGACCCTTTTTTGTCTTCCTTGATTATTTATTAAAACCATTTTTATCCGCCGTACTATTGCAAACTTTCTCACGCGCTAAAAAATATATAATTAGAACGGAGATGTATTTATTTTAAAATTGCATTCTACGGCTTTTTGTGACCGTGTGAGCTGGGGACGTATCAAACGTTTCTATAACAAGCGTTTTTATTACTATAATAACTATACTTCTGTGTTACAATAATACAGTTACATCCCGGTAACACGAACCTCCAAGGGACTAGAGAAAACAGTTCGACTTAAGTTTGAATTAACGGGGGCTTCGTTTAAGTCGAACGACTTAAACGAAGCCCCCGTTAATTTAAACTTAGACAAAAATGATATTAGCTCGAGTTAAGGCGACTTTTTTATTTTCACGTGCCGATCCCTAAGAAAAATGCGTTATCACTATTACTGCAGAAGCAACGCCTTTCATTATCCAACTGTCAGAACAAAAGTGTATGGTAGACAATTTAAAAAAACATAACATATAATTTAAAAGGGGATCATTGCAAGGAACTAACTTTTGTTACGAGCAAGAATGTATTTATTTTCTTACCTTTCTTTCTACTTCTTCAGCCATCCATCTAACGCTTAAAAATTTGTAAGATCAAAACTTTCAGCAAATTGAAGAGCTTTCTTTTTTATCGCCATCCATATTATTGCCATCAAAACGAACATTTTGGCTCCTTTGTAAAGAGAACTATTTAAGAACAGCATCTTTTGAATTATCTGGCTACGTTACATACCAGTATTTATTTTTCGAACCTTTAACAGGCGTTACAGGGAGATAATTGAGTTTTTACCGTTTTTGATTGGTTAATCTACACGAAATATATTATGTTACTTTTTCCTACTGAGAGACGAGTGCAACTTCACATAATGCAAACAGCTTTTGTGTTTTCTATGATTGGCTAAAAAAACATTTTTTTATTTTATTTGATTAGTTAATAATTCGTTGAGTAAAAGTTATTGTTTTCTCGCAAACGAGAGAGGAAAATTGGTAAATCACGTGCCTAAATTTTACAGAATAATTTACTGGTTAAAAAAAGTTGTTGTTGGTTTCTTATTATAAAGATAATTTTAACGAAAGTTGTCATATTTTCCCGATAAAAATTTTTTATTAAGAACTTAAGCGGTAGCTTTGAGAATAGCCAAAAATTAAACATTCAGCTATGAGTAAGTGTCATAACCATATACAATTCTTTAAAAACAGAAAGGGTTGGCCCGGACCCAATCTATCATATTATTACGAAAAAGTGGAAGTAACAGACGTCATCTTCTGCTTTGCTATCTAGGGTTCCCACGGGACCGAAATAGAACTATTACATTTCTTTCGAAACAGATGGATTGATGACGTAACCGTTCGTCAAAATTTAGCCTATACGTTTTCCTGCTTGTATCTCCCTAACTGTTCGTCAAAAACACAAGATTCTGTACATTTCCTGAATCAGCGTTTCAAGCTCAACATATTACGGCAACGGACAAACAAATTTCGCCAAATTATTTTTATATATACACTGCTGACATCAGCCAAACACTTAAAACAACAAAAGATTTTTCTACGAGGCTTATCGACTGGTACAATAAATTGACGTTGAACAACATGGAAACGAATGGAAGTAACAATTTAAATTAATATTTCATAACTGGGCTAACAGGGTTAATACATCTGTTATAAAAAGACTGATTGCATTAATAAAAATACTCCTGTACCTTGAGAATGTAAACAACCCTTCGTTCAAACCACGTGATCCTATAAATTTCTTGATCAGCGTTTAAACAATGGAATTGGGTAATTAAAAAAAATGTTTATAAGCAGCATTCAAATTTATTTTCGTAGGCAAAAAATCGAATAATCGAATTTTGCATTTCACTTCCTTTTAAAATTCCTTCTAAAAGTCCTTCCTTATCGTCCAAGTAATTGTTCCCACACGTTTATATCTATGTTTTTTCGGTTCACTCGAGCAAAGTCGTGATTTTGTTGATAATTGTACGAAGAATGTTTGTGCAATGCAGTCCGCGCGTCCTGTTTTTAGTTCAAACACAAAATTTTCTCGACATTTGACAGATTGATTTTCCGTTCATGGATGTTCACATTTCTAAAGAGTTTTTTTAAGGTAAAAAAGAGATTACTGTTTGTAAAATGTGCTGTTTCTTATAGCGATTGACGAATAAAAATGTTTTTTCAGTATAATATTTGCAATTCTTTATCTGTAAACTTTATTTATTTATTTTGTATTATATTTAGATAAAAATATAAAACAAATGGATAATCAGTGACATGGAAGGTCCGATCATAGTGTCAATTCGAATATCTGCAAGTATAAAATGTTATGACAAAGATCTCTAGACTTATGGGTGCAAGCAAATAGATTGCAGTCCAATTCGGAAATTATTGCAAGCTTTACATTACAACGGAGTTTTTAAATTTATGTGAAAATCGAAATTTAATCAGTTTAATAGCTTATTAAACAGTATTAAACAGCTTCCAATGTCTGTTAAACTGTTTCAGAGCCTTTGTTGTGCGGCAATAAACTGACTTGATGCAGGTGTTCTGTGTTGTTGAGGGCAAAATAATAAAAGTCACTATTGCTTCGCTTACATTGCATCTGTAATGACGATATTTGAATAGTTGTGTCGTGTTGGATAATGGTTTGGTCACGTTGTTACTAACATGGTTCTACACAAGATAACAATCTATCTGTCTGGAAAAAACTCAAACCAACTAAATATTACTATAAAATTATGTATTACTTGTGTTGTTCTACCATGCTCTTCAAACTTACTCCGCAAATATAACGAGCTATCTACGTTCATTTGGTTAGGTTTATTCGTTTGAGTCTTGTTTGAGCACTAACCACTAACCAAATACTATAAGCGAATTTGTTCACATTATATACAACTAGTAATTTTTAACATATTAGGTAATGTATTTTATAGATATGCTTAGTATCAAGAATAGCATCCATGAACTGGAAAAATTACAATCTGATAACAGTTAGCTCGTTTGTCTGTCTTAAATGAAAATTGCGGTGAATATAAAACATCGCTTAACGCGCGGACTGCAATTTGCAAACATGCAATCCAATAATCGATAATCAAAGGGCTATAAATTATGTAGCCAGTTATGAATTATATTGTATTTTCTTCACAACTGTCGGTAAGTTTCGTGAGAAATTCTAAGAAAATATCACTTAAATTTTGACGTCAGGAAAGACCTGCCAGCACATCGAGATATTTTTAGATGTTTGTGTACCCGTTGCGTTGCGTAGACCGCTGATCAAAGTAATGTATAGAAACGTGCTTTAAACGAACAGTTAAGACGATACAAAGATTAGAAGTTTTTCTCACGTCAGAAAAAGTTCGCCAATGTATACAAATTATTTGTCCATCGCGTAGAACTGAAAAAGAAAATGTATAGGATCGTAATGGTCTTTAAACTTACTTTAAATTAATCTATCGACGTGAAATAATGTTATTGACGTTGTGATGTTTAATTTGTCAATTGACATTTAATGTTTTACCTTAGGTTCCTGGGTGACCTTGTATTCGAGCTGCACATGCAGAATGTTCACTGTCAAAAATTAAATTTTTGTAGCGCAACACAAGAAAAAAATAGTCAAACCCCTTGCTGGCATAATTTTTTCTCTTACTTTTTTACAATATTTGTCTAAACAAGATGCTAGAATATATTGATGCCTAATTTAGCAACTAAATTTCCAAAAGTACGATTGCAACTAACTTACATGAAGTTGTTGCTGTTGACTATTCACTTAATGCAAGAAAAACGTTTGAAAGGTATTCCGTTATAAAACGCAGTGGATAATTGTACGCGATTTTAAGTATTTTTACAATAAGCTCAAACCGAAACGTGTAACGTATTAAAATTAATGTATTAGTTATAATTGCAACAAACGACGATGTCATCAATAGATAAAGACTCATGAAGTACATATCACATCCCGGACGGGAATTCAAAATGTCAAACCGGATATTTTTTATAATTGCAAGAACTTCATTAAAAATTGTAAAATGTAAAAAAATACTTCAGAAAATACTAGACACATAAAAATAAAACATAGGTGAAAGTCAAAACATGTGGTTTTTAATTTCAGCTTGAAATGTTTCCTAAAAAAAATCTATGTATAGATGTTGATTTTTTAATATTCTTTACTTTGTTTTGTAAATGTAATTCGCATGCTAGAAAAAGGACGGGCGAACCCGTGGATTTTTCCACGGGCTAACGACTAGTTTAATTTCAATTATTTTATTGGTTATGGTTATTTTTAAAAACCATACTTTCGTATAGCTATTGAATCTACTGATATTTATCATATTCTACTAGGAAATACATCAATGTCAAATTTATTTTCTTGTATAGCTAGCCAGCTGTTTTTTATTTTGTTACTTTTTTTTCTTATGGCTCATCCAAGAATTTTGAAAAGATCTAATAGCACAAAAACACTAATTAAAAAAAAAGAAGCTATCAGGTATATTATTATTTGGCATATTAATATTATTAAATTTCTGTTGCTTATTTTATTTTTTTCGTTTGTTGTTTTTCACCCGGGTCTGAGCTATACAGCGACAAAGTAACTGGTACACTGGAATACTCGTCCATGATTGGCTCGTTGTAACGAACAGAATAAAGTAGACGCGCAACGAAATGCATTCTGCTATGTAACACCCTCGTTTCCAGTGTCCTGTCTCTATAACTGTGATGCTTTGGGAACGAAATTGCTATTTTGTCCAATCACGTTTGCGTATTGCTAGGGCGGCAAAATACGATATTTTTTTCAAGGCGGGAAGGAATAGCAGAAATTTTAGTGGCGGTATCGTAAATGTAGCGAAAATGTCGATTATTGATCCGCTTAGTTGTGGTTTTGTGAAAATAGGATCGTACGTCATTTTGACAACAGATACACCACTACAACAAATTCAGAGCGAAAATAAAAAAGTATTTAATGGTCGTGTTTATAACTACAGGTACAGGGAATTAAAGCAGAAATATGGTGACATTGTTAACTCTGTCGACTACAAGACCTTTATACGCAATTTTCCAAAAATAGTCGAAAATGTCCGTGGATTAGCAAAACGTAACCCGACCTTGAGAGACCAGCTATTAGAATGTTTTTCTCTGCAAGCTTGGTTCAATTTAACACCAGAGAAAAAGAAAAAATACACTTTCCAAAACTGCCTTGGTTGTCAAGAACAGCACCTACAGCAGCTGACGTTATTTCCCGTTAAAAAGGCGTCGTTAAAAATTAAAGCCGAAAAAAGTGGTTTGTTCCGGAAAAAAGAAATTAAGGTTTGTTGTTTTATCATTAAATTTAAATAATACAATAAAATAAATTGAGCTACATACATATAAAAACTATTTTTTAACGTATATATAGAATCGACTTGACAATGCAGTATGCGTACTTGATGACGAGTTTGCATCTAAGTACAATACGTCATTTACATCCCAGTTTAAAACGTTGGTACTGGAGAAAGACGAAAACGAAAAACGTGATCTTTTGCGCACCGTTAAAAAAGATATTGAGAATCAATGGTCAGAAACAGCAGTTGAACGGTAACCAGATTCATTAGTAACCAATTTCGACATCTAAAACAGTAAACACACAAGAATTAACGACCTTAACTTAATAATTTGCTGTTTAAATTTTTAACATTTCAGTACTTTGCAGTAATTCTAATAAAAATGTTGATATCATAAAAACTGTCGAATGTGCGTTAATTTAATTGCAATATTTTTTATAGCGCCTATGGAGTCCCTGTCTCCCTAAGACACAGAAACAAGGGTAATGTACGCTTTTTGTAGGGCTTAAAACGACCATACGATCATACTGGACCACTGGAAAACTTCCAGTGGAACAAAAAAGAGTGTCTGGAGGAAGTCCAGGGCTATGCAGACGAAAACAAATTAAATTTGCCGATCTAGCAAGGCGACATAAACTAAGAAATATGAACGGTCAGTATACTTGGCAAAATGTTTTTAACAATTTATTTCCAGCGCAAGCAAAAATCATGTATATAACATGTCTTTTTGACATAAGAAATTTAAAATTATTAAGGCATGTAATAATTTATTTATTATCAACGACTTTAATATTTATTTATATGCTATTTAGGGTCACTGCCAAGAAATCATGGGCAGGTCATGAAAAAACTTCTATCGTTTAGCGGGTGCGATTTAGCAAGATATAAATGCTGCGTCACATCAAATGATCTAGACGACAGTTTTACTAGAGTAAGGCGAAAAAAACGCAGTTTCGCGAGAGACATATTAATTGTACAATTTTTTTACAAGACTTTACATATTTAGACTCAACATCAACAACTTTAAGGATATTTCCCTACCAGTGGATGCAACGAATGACAAAGTAAATGAGACATTAAAAGGGAAAATTTTGAATGGAGAATACTCACTTGGTGAACTTCTAATTCCACAAAATTTCACCAGGGTGGTTATAAAAGAAAACAAAATTATGGAGGAAACAGTGCAAGTGAGTGGACGAAAAATGTCACTAAAGAAAATACGGGAAGACATGCTACAAAAACATCTACCCTTCATGAGATTTAGGTTATTATCTTACTGTTTGATCCTTTTAGTAGTCCTTTATTTTCAATAATTTTGGGCTAGTGGCTAGCTTGCACAATTTCTTTTATCTTTCAGGAGAAATAATGAATGTTAAGGTTAACCTATTGATAAGTCTAAAAAATTTCAAAGATCTTAACAAACATTTTTTTTGTTATTAGTTCAGATGCTGATTACGACAACATGTCGAAAGATGACGTTATAAAACATTTAAAAAGAATTGGAGAATACAATTCTGAAAGCTGTTTTGAGAAATTAAAACATTCTTTGAAATGTTTTGAAAGACGACATCACTTAATATTTTAGCATGATGGATCCTCGATTGCTAGTCATAGTCACCTTTTAATGCTTGTGTCATGCATGTACAATCCTGCTTTGTTCCTAACCGACGAAGAATATTATTTAAATACCAATATAAGGATAAATGTACAAGCCATTGTGGAAAAACCGGAGCTTTACCTCTTGGCAAGATGCCCTTCCACAGATCAACAAATTCTATATTCGAATGAACGTATTAAGGACATCATGGCCATGGAAGAAAGGATTGGATATGACATTATCGATGTTATGCGTTTCTTTAAGGGTGATAGTCCTGCAGCTTCATTTGAATCAGGTCAGCAAAATTCTTTTGCTTCTCGTGTCCGGTGCATGCAGATTGTGTTGCTAGTCTCGTACATACCTTCAATTTAAAGCATCTTTCTCTACAAGATGGTATCAGCCAGCATTCAACGACTTCCGGCATTGGTGTTTGGCAAACACAATTGCTCGTTGTCAGAACTTAACTTAGAGAAATATGAAGTGTTGAACAATGAGCCCCTACATGATGTATCAAATCACATAAAAAACATCTACTGTGAGCTACCGCATCATGTACAGGAAAAAAAGGCAAAATTACTAGCAGTGATTGATGCTTCATTTAACAACAAAGAAGCTAAAAATTCTTCAGACTATCGTAAAAGTTTGCTAATTGTTACGAACTGGGCATTGAATAATTTGAAGGGTAAATATCGATCTCGTTTCAAATTTTTTATATCTTAAATATCCTTCAGTTATTGGCAAAAATTATTAAAATCTCAAAAATTTTAGAAACAGAATAACTCCCAAAACTCTTTATAGTATTTATATTTTGACAATTGTACTTTTTTAGCTTTAAAAATGATTAATCCTTTATAGGACATTTCACATCAACATTGCTCCAGTCACTTTGTGAAATTATGGAACTGTTGTACCTGCCAGACAGTAAAAGAAACGTTCAAAACATCTTGCGGTTAGTAAATGCAACACATGTGCATGCAATGATAATAAAAATCAATCTACGTGGAAAACTGAAATCCCTAAAATCTAGAAAATTCTTTGGTGTCTATTATCATTCACTGATAAGGCATTCAAGTACACAATTGCGCATTGTTTCTGGTCGCACAGCTAACACAGAAAAGGAGGAAGCTTTTTTTAATCCTATAAAAACCATGACCAAACTTACGTCAAACAACCACACAGAAAACGTAATTTGTAATGCTCTAATTAGGGTACAAGCATCGGCAAAAGTAGGAGAAGGTAATATACCAGAAGATCACCATGATAACATGTTTGAATCTCTTTATCAAACAATAAAGAAAACATTAACAGGTAAATAAAAAAATAATTCATTTGATTCAGTCATTTAGCTGTTTGTATGCACGTGTAAGATCAAATGTATTCTCAGATAAATAAAAACTTTGGTCAATTTTTTTTAAATTTAGATGATGGTCTTGAGCCAAATTTCCACTAACATATTTCTGTAGTTTTGGAACAAATCACATCAATTTAATGTCCATTCAAAACAAATCATTCCTCCTTATTCTAATTCTATTTTGAAACATCATGTAGGTGGAAATTTAACTTGACTCCAGTGTCTACTTACTAAAGAGTTTGTGTAATTGCTTCCATTAAATTCATAGGAACGTTGATACCATTCCACTGGATAGAGAAATATCCAAGAGATCACGAATCCTACTTGAAAAGAATAGCAGACTTCTTGTTGGATACCCATAAGTGGTGGCAAGAAACAAGGGAAGGCATCTTTTTTAAGAATGTACAGGATCAACCAGATGACAGTATGCTGCAACTGCACCACTACCGATCGTCAACTCTGCAAAAAGAAGAACAGAACCTTCAACGGTATTGTCTATTTACTATAAGTTACTTCATTAGTTAATATATATACTAGTCAATAAGGTCCATGGAAATAATTAATAACTTTAATTTAAAGTAAGATATTGACGTTAAAGTAGTAATATTGACGTTACGCCGTAACGTCTGAAAATTTAAAATTTGAGAAGTTTTTCGGTCACATCAAAGAAAAATGAACACATTAATTTTGCCTGTCACAGACACACACACTCTCTGTTTTATTTTAAGAGATAATCAGGCCTTGTAATTCAGCAATTTAAGTGTCACCAATGAATTGTTGTTTCAATTTCTATGCACTATTTTTCAAGAATGTGTAGTGTTGATTTTATCAAACAAACAAAGTTTATTACACAAGTTGTGTGTATTGCATACAAATAAGTTTGAGACAGTCCCTGACCAAAATTGAATAAAAAAAACACAACAACAACAAAACAGGAAGACCTTATGAAAAACTGAATATAATATAAAAATGTTGTGCTTTTAGATTGTGGGAAAAATGTTTAATGAATATTCACAAAGTACCTGCGTTGAAGGTTACTGTAGACAGCGAAATTGTAACAATAAAAACCCTCAAGATTTATAAAAATTATGCTGACGACACCAACATAGCTACTTCAACAATTCAAAAAGTTTCAGATACCCACCAAACACATCTGCCCCTGTTTCCGCCATAACAATCATCCACACCAAAAAAAAGTATTATCCAACAATTACCATTATCTCCACAAGTTTTACCAGCTAACACAACAGAACCAGGTAAAGATTCAAAGAAAGATAACATTACTGGCTTAATATTTCAACCACCAAAATTTGTTTTTAATTCATCCACCTCAAATTTGTCAAAAACATCTTTAATGCTAAAAACAGTTATTGGCGATATTCCTCTTGTGTGGAAATATGACAAATTGAGAAAGCAAATGAAGGCAAGTAGAAGTGATAACACGAAGTGTGAATATGGTCTTGTTGTGGCAGAAGTAGAAGTTAAGCTTAAACTTATAGAGGAAAAAAAAAGAACAGAAATAAAAACTTTAGAAATAAACTGTATTAAAAGTGCTACTGCGTTAACGTTAAAACCAAAAAACGAAGAAGAATGCATTAAATATGAAAAAGTACTAACAATTTTAAAGTATTGTGACGCACTGAAAAGAGAACTGAGTATATAAATATTTGACATGAAACTCTGTAGAAATTGAACTTTATATAAATTGTTAAATATACACTACGTTCATTGAGGCTTATATTGCAAAAAATTATTTTTATTATTACACAGCTTTCATAATTAAGAATTGCATTTAAGCGACTTTCTTCAATTTGATTTTTACTGCTGTTGCAGGAATTGCTTTACAATAATTATACGTATATATACTATTTAATGTGGATAAAAAACTAAAACAATTCCAAATCGTGAAAGTTTTCTTCTAGTGTGCCTGAAGAGTTAAGTTTCAAACTTTCAACTTTATAACTACTTGTGCTAACAAACTCTTCTGATGTAGAAATAATTATATAAATAAGGAAGGCTGTGACAGCTTTTTAGTGTTAAAAATACTATACTATATATTGAGATACATTCTTGCGGCCAGAATGTTCTCCTTCGTTGCTCTCCGATGGGGGACAAAGTGGACTTTTCACGGTCAAACCTTCACAGTAGCAACCTTAATTAAACAGAATTTACAAGTAAAACGGCGTTAAAATGTCGCAAAATGGCAAAAATTAAGCAGTATCTAAATCATATTAAAGATTTGACTAAAAAAAAAGAATTCCTTGAAAAATCCAGTATTGTATTTATGAAGGTTTCACCACAAAAACATTATGATTACGGCATTTGTACCCCATTTCATAATGGCTGCTTAACCTGAATACTGGCCCGTGATTGGTTCAACCAGTATTATGACGCGAATCTGACCGCAATAATAGCTAGCTAGTAAATTATATAGCTACCTGCCATAATTAGAATTGAGTTGCTTATATATATATATAGTCATATGTACAGTAAACTTTACTGATGTTTCTAGCAGGCTATGTAGCAGTAGTAAATATTTTTAGCAGTAAGTTATATATAGCTAGCTATTAGCAGAATCAAGAGGCTTTAGAAATAGCTGGAAGCCAGATTATTTCAAAAAGCTTAAGAAAAACATAAGGTATTATATAACATATTGAGAATAACGTTATAAATAAACTTACCACAAACTTGGTATGAATCCTACTTCGTAATATTGTTTTTCTGTTTGAAACACTACCAGCACAAATCTCAAGAACCCTTTTTTCGTCGAAAAGCCACTGCGCGCACGTTTTGCCTTTACCGAAAAATGTGCAGACCAGATGGCGCGTTAAAATATTCACTCGCCCCATACACGGCTTGCCTACGGCGAGTTAAAAACTTTAAACCCCGTAAATGTACCTTAACGTCGACGAGATAAACGAGTCATTACAAAGTGATAAATGTGATGTATTTGCGATTTCTCGTATTGATACAAGATAATTGTCATTTAAGGCGACAACCTCGGTAAAGGTTTGATATATTTTAGTCGTAAAATTGATAAACGAGGCATTTAAAAGAGACGAGTGTTATATATTTACGATTTTTTGTATTGATAAATGATAATTGTCATTTAGGGTCGACAACCTCGTGTCTGGCTCTATATATTTTAGCCATAAAATTAATAAACGAAGAATTCCAAAGTGACAAGTCTCATATATTTGAAATTCTTCGTAGTGATACAAGATAATTGTCATTTAGGGTCAACAAACTCGTCTCAGTTTCTATATATTTTAGCCGTAAAATTGATAAACGAGGCATTTAAAAGAGACAAGTGTTATATATTTGCTATTTTTCGTACTGATGCAAGATAATTGTCATTTTGGGTCGACAACCTCGTCTCAGGTTCTATATACTTTAATCATAAAATTGATAAACGAGGCCTTTAAAAGAGACGAGTGTTATATATTTGCAATTTTTTGTATTAATTCAAGATAATTGTCATTTAAGGACGACAACCTCGTCTCAGGTTCTATATGTTTTAGCCTCAAAATTGATAAACAAGCCAATTCAAAGTGACGAGTGTCATATATTTGCAATTTTTCGTAATGATACAAGATAATTGTCATTTAGGAACGACAATCTCGTCTCAGGTTCTGTATATTTTAGTCGTAAAATTGATAAACAAGGCACTTCAATGAGACGAGTGTGATGTATTTGCGATTCTTCGTATTCTTACAAGATAATTGTCATTGAAGGCGACAACCTCGTGTCTGGTTCTATATATTTTAGCTGTAAAATTAATAAACGAGGAATTTCAAAGTGACAAGTCTCATACATTTGCGATTTTTCGTGATGATACAAGTTAAATATATGTTAATGTACATAAAATTTCGGTAAGCTAGTCCGTAAATTTTTGCTAGGTCCGCTTTTAATTCAGCCAGACTATAACAAGGTTAACGATAAATCGTACGCATAGAATTGCTGAAACATATTGATTAATGCACGAGAAGTTTACGATACGTTAAAAGAAGAAGATGAACAGAAAGGATAATGAAGTTAGCAACACATATGGGAATGCAAATACAAATGGTATTGACGAATTGCGATTTCCGTGTCACCAGTGCCACAAACGTTTAAGAACCCAGGAGTGCTCCAACATTTGCGGCAATGCAAAGTTAAAATTGGACTTCCAGCAGAAGAACAATCTACAGACACTCGAAATGATATGAATGAACGCATTCTACAACAAACGGAACCAAAACGGTTTTATTGGGGTAACGTTAGAGGTACAGATGCGATTGATCAAATTAATTCTTGTTATGAGAAAACTGTATTTTGGAGGCGAAATTTGTTCATGCTTTAAAATGGTGCTGCTGGAAAAAACTTTCTTCGAGAAGTAACTGGACTATTGAATAGCTGGGTGGAAAATAGCCCAATCAAATGTATTGCGTTAAAAGCAGTGCACGTAATGATAGCTCTATTACTTCAGAAGCCGTCAAAAAACTCGAAAAGCAAAGACCATGTTAACGGATTAGACTAGAATGGTGGAACAAAGGCGATTTTCAAGCACTCTGCGATGAATGTGAAATGCTTCAATCACGATTGCCTAAACCAAACCGAGAGAAGAAAGAAGTTGTTTCGAGAAAGTTTCAAGATCTCATGCAGATTGGAAATGTGAACGGAGCAATCAAATTATTAACACACAACATGGCAGGTGGCATTCTTCCTTTAAATGACGAAACATTCAATTTATTACGAGTTAAACATCCACCAGGCGAACAGGCGAAGGAAGACGTTATATTGCAAGGACCGTTATCAACGGTTAATTCGATTGTATATGACGTCATTGATGACACGTACGTATTGAAAGCAGCTCAAGTAACAAAAGGAGGCTCCGGACCTTCTGGGATGGACGCAGATGGATGAAGCAAGCCTTTAACTTCAAAGGTTTTCGGTAAATGCGGTTTGGATTTAAGAAGAGCTATAGCCAACGTTATAAAGAAGTTATGTATAGAAAATGTTGAAGATCAATCACTTGAAGCATTTACTGCTTGCAGACTCGTACCTCTAGACAAAAAACCTGGAGTAAGACCAATTGGTGTTGGAGAAGTCTTGCGAAGAGTATGTGGCAAGGTAGTGATGGCAGTTCTTCAGAAAGACGTCCTTAAATCAAGTACGGAAATTCAGATGTGCTCGGGTCAGAAGTCTGGCAGTGAAGCGGCAATGCACGCGATGAGGGAGGTATTTGACAGTAAAGAAACAGAGGTTGTTTTACTTGTTGATGCAGCAAATGCCTTCAATAGTATCAACAGAGAAGCACTCCTGCACAACGTCAAGATTGTTTGCCCGACTATTGCATGTTATGTCATCAATTGCTATATATTTCATGCAAGGCTTTTCACCATTGGAGGTAAAGAAATAAGATCCGAGGAGGGTACTACGCAGGGTGATCCGCTAGGGATGGCAAGATACGCAATTGGTCTAACACCCCTACTTAATCTGATGACTGACGGAATATTTGAGACTACTATTGTTGCTTTCGCTGATGACGTTAGTGCAGGTGGAAAATGTAGAAACTTGAAAGTTTGGTGGGATAGATTGATGCAAATTGGATCATTCTTCGGTTACAATCCACAACCTTACAAATCTTGGCTAATTGTTAAACCAGAACACGAACAACTGGCGAAAGCGACTTTTGAGGGCACGAATATCCAGATATGTACTGATGGTGAAAGACATCTTGGCGCCTCGATCGAAAGTGACAGCTTCAGGAAGGAGTACTGTAAGAAAATGGTAACGAACTGGGTGAAGGAGATATCTGTACTTTCAGATATTGCGCTATCACAGCCACAAGCTGCTTATGCCTGTTATACAAGTGGTTATCAACACAAATTTTCATTCTTCCTCAGAACAATACGTGGGATTGAGAAGTATCTGAATTCACTTGAAGAAATCATACAACATCGATTGCTACCTGCTATTACTGGCGGACACATTGTGAACGATGATGAACGCACACTCCTGTCTTTGCCTCCTCGACTTGGTGGTTTGGGAATTATCAATCTCATTGAACGAGCGCCCACAGACCTACGAAACTCAGAAAGCATAACTGCTTCTTTGAAGAACGTAATTCTTCGTAAAAATGTTGTTCATGAAGAAATAGAGAAAATAATTTACAAAGAGGTGGCAAGCCACCGCAATGATGAAATCAACCTGTTAGGTCTTTGGAAACAAGCTAGAGGTTGTACTCCTCTAGAGAATATGCCTCTAAAAAGCACAATTCTCCCTTTTTACAAGGAATTAAAAATATAACAAAAAATAAAAATAAAAAGGACACAACACATTTGAAAAGATGAACAGAACTTTACCCAAGGGCAGGTAGGTTTCGACCCATATTTCTGAACCTAAGTACCCTGGATGTCTAGCTGGGTCACCTCGAAGAGGTCCGCGGACGGTCATCAGCAGAAACTAGACATCCCTATCTTCATAAAATTAACTTTGACCATTTTCTGCTCAACTGTGCTATTCTTTGTTTTTAACTCAGGTAATAAGTGGAGTCGTTACTCTCCAAAGACAAGATCATGTGTGATCAAACCCCCCTGCTAATATTTTTTTTTTTTTTTTTTTTTTTTTTTTTTAACTGGGGTAATAAGTGGAGTCGTCACTCTCCAAAGACAAGACCTAGTACGATTAAACCCCCTTGCTAACTTAATTTTTATTTGATTTTGTTTATTTTTGACTGGGGTAATATGTGGAGTCGTCACTCTCCAAAGACAAGACTGAGTGTAGTCAAGCCCCCTTGCTGACTCATTCCGGTTAAATATTCTTATCTCAGCTCTTCTAAAAAGAAAACATATGACTCGTGACTGTTAATAAGGCGGTCATCTCAGAAAATTACTGCTCTATCGTTGCAATGTATCCACCTGTGTACCATTTGGTCGAAGGCTATGGTTGTGTAGTGACCATTATTTAAGTTGCCGCAATGGTTAATAATAGCCCTTAATTTAAAATTTTTACGAAATTTTACTTCTCCATCTACGGTTAAAGGTATGGAAAGGGTACCAGGGTAAGCAGTAATACGAGAGTCAATTTTTGACACAAGGCCGTTGGCACTGGCAAAACGTTTTAGCTGTAAAATGAGATAGAAACCGCACGACACTACCTCTTTTTCAACTAGAGCAGTTTGATGAACGTTGCAAACATGGCAGAAGTAGGCATTGGTGTCTGACAACTCCTCGCTTTCGAAGAAATTATCTAAGGAAGATTGTAACGTAGGGTGCAGAGAAAGTTGGATGCATGGTGCTATAACTTCTGGGGAGCTGGTAATATGACATGAATTGCAAGTGGTTGATGTCTTGATGCCAATACTAAAAAGACTTCCAAGAAATGGAAAGTCTAATGACAGACCAGGTAGGAGATATTCAAGAACCTCGGGGACGTCATGCTGAGCAAAGATATTAAATGCACTTCCCTTTGCAGCTGAGATATGATGTTTCATAGCACGCAAAAAATGGGAGGGATCAACTGGACTTCTAGAAACAGCCAAACTTTGAAGAACACCTACAAACGCTTCGCATAACTTTGAGGTTGTTTTGCTGACAGAAATGGCTTCTTTAACTTTTGGAAGGTTATAAAAACATTGTAAGATGGAGTTTGCATAACATGTGTTTCCCAAGTTTTTTAGACCGCTATTCCTAAAATCAGGGTTAGATGGCAATGTGACTGTTGTTTTGGAAGACCTTGTAGCAAGTTTTTCGGGTTTTTTGATTTTACAAGATTTTGTGTGATTTGCGGAAGGTTTCTCAGGGGTTTTTGATTTCTTACATTCCATATTTGTAACAGAAGAAACTTCAGGAATGATTGGGGCCTTTTCAGGCTCAACCCAAGTGGTAGAATTTCGAGACATCCAGATGTAAAAAGAAGCACTCATGGAGGTAAAAGTTAGGGATTTTAATAGGGAACGTAAAGGCTTGTTAGGGAAACCAAGGCGACGAAAACAGGTCCTTACTGATTCTCAACAGAAACCCCTTGCACCCACCTCAATGGCAAAGAAATGCACGATCCATCCATTGTTTTTCATAGCATAACAAAGTGAAGAATATTTGCTAAGCTTTCGTTTGTGCCAATATTCCGTGTTCTCTTCACATGGACAAGTCAGTTCTAACATAATTACAGTTTTGAAAGAACTGGATATTAATAACACGTCTGGGCGTAGTTGTGTTATTGCAAGGTATGGTGGAACAACTAAAACGGAATCTAAATCTGACAGTATTTTCCAATCGGAAGCAAGGTGAAGAAGGCCTGGACACTTTGTATGCCTCTTCTTAGATGGTGATTGACCGGCCGGAATGAAATTAATTTTGTTGCACTTGGAAACCTTAAGAGGTTCATATGATACCAAAAACTTTTTAATGCCTAAACCAAAACTATTAAAACCGAGTCATGACGGTATGTGTATCTACCCTGCGTAAGGGAGGTCCTACAGGCACCCAATATGTGAGAGACATTTGAGGATGGTTTCTTGCACAGAATGCAACTTTTGTCTCTCTCAATTCCCCATCTCACAAGATTGGTCGGAGAGGGAAGGGTGTCGTAGGTTGCCCCTATACAAAAGGAAGTTAGACATTGTGGCAGTGAAAGAATTGTTCTCCAAGATAAATCAATTTTTACATAAGAACACCATTTCGTCCAATTGCCTTGCCAATGCAACTGTACAGCTCTGGCATGGCAAATATCTTCTTCATTTTCTTCAATGATATTGGAAACAAGCTTTCGGTAAGCATAAGTGCCTTTTGGTGGTATATTTTTGTGGTCTAAGAGCCCTAAGCCAGCTCGACCAGTCTGATGCAAACCTAAAATCCTTTTGAAATTTAGCTGACTATCCGCCGAAAGAACTGCCTCACTAACTTTCCAATTTCCAGCTTTCAAATCTGGTACACACTTAGACACACAAGGGTCGACAGAATCTCTTAGTAACAGATGTCCACTGATTTTGGCAGATTTGAGAACAGATGCAAGATTTTCCAGGGGAAGAGGACAAGGCGATGTCGAGGAATATAAGGAATTGTTGGAAATTGAATGATGTAGTTTTAGCCATTTCCTAATGAAAACAGAAAATCTTTGCTCTAGTTTCGTGATAGTAGATGGAGAAACTTCATAAATTAATGATGGCCAGCGGATTCTGGGAATTAACAGATGGTGTAAAAACCAAACCTTATGAACCCCTTTATGGACGGACCTGTCTATAGCCATAAGTTTGTCTTCGGCATCATTTAGAAATTCTTGTATTGCAGCAGAATCAGACAAGGATGAGTTTATTGTTCTGCCTAAATACCTAATTGGATTAGAATGAATGGATGGAATTTTTTCGCTGCCAACTGTAAACGGTGAACTTTGGACGACTTTTCCTTTATCAATAACAATGCTGCGTGATTTAGAAGGCCTAAACGACATGCCTACCCAATCAAGAGCTGTTGTACACCTGTTTAATAAATTTTGAGTACTTGGAATTGACGTGGACATTAAGAACATACCATCCATAAAAGCTTTTATTGGGGGTTTGTCTGGGTGTTTGTTTTTATTACCTTCAGTATCAATAAGGCTGGGGGTAACAAACACATACTCAATAATAACGTTTATAGCTGCAAGAAATAGTATAATGGAAAGTGTACAGCCGATAAAAATTCCCCCACAGTGTTGATGCCAACTGGAAGGAGCAGAAGCCGAAAAAGACTTAATCCACAGGCTATCGTAGTATAGCTGTATGAGCCTTATCCATGATTCTGGTACACCATAGCGTCTGAGAGCCATAAAAATCAGCTTGTGCGGAACTGAAGGGTACGCATTAGCAATATCAAGCCATATGCCAGAAAGTGAAGAATGTTGTGCCTTTGCATTCTTAAGTGTGGACCAAACAATAGACATGTGTTTTGTGTGGTTGGAAGAAATAATGGAACTCACTCAACGTACGCCAACAAACTTGTCGGGTCCAGAAACTTTGCATATTGCACACGTACTAGAGCAAATTATGAGAGGGTACATGTACGGCTCAAACACAAATAGGTGGCGACACCACCTCTTTACAGATATCAGGTCAGTTGAACTTTTGTTCTACAACAGACACCTTCATATACAATTTTCTCAATTTTTTATATTTGTTATATTTAGACACCCCGAACGTTCCAATCTACACACATATTTTTACCGTTTCGAATTTATGCGCAAAGGAACGCTTCATTGCCATACCCTGGTATGGCCCAAAAATAGGAAGAGCATGGATGTGTCGCAAATAACCGATCACATACCGAATGAAAACGAAGACTACAATTTTCAGGTAATTACTATCGTTACATTTTATCATAAACAATTAAACATATCGTTTCCCAAATACGCTATCATGTTCAAGTGACATATTTTTTATTATATTTTTCATTTATCGCAGATTTATCATTGCCAAAAATCTAATCAAAAAGTCTTAAATATGCCAGTGCACAGCGAGAAAACGAGTTATGACGATAATGGCCTGCATATTTACCACACAGCTGAGGCAAATAATAATAACGTCCGAGCTTACATCGACACGTTAGCGAGAAGCTTACAATGCTCAATGGACGTGGAATATGCTGACGGAAAAAATTTGCTCTTAAAATACGTTGCATCCTATGTATCAAAATTTAAGGATACATATATTTCAAATGGTTAGTATTTTTCTACTTCCTTATGCACTCTTTTACGCACAAAACTTATTACTTTCTCATTTATTTTAAAGCTGTCATTGCTGAAGATTTAACAGGGCATCAAGCCGCATTTCGTTTTGTTCGAGATTTAACTCCTTGTGAACCAGAGATGTGGCTGGCGCTGAGCAAGATAAAAGCTGCGTGGACAAGTTCACGCACAAAACGATTTGTCATACCACCGTATGAAGAAACAGAAAACAATAAAATCGTACAAAAATACCAGTCGCGTGACTGTGACGAGGATTTAAATCTGTTACAATATCTACGACTTTATGATACTGAAAAAGCTCAACCAAAGAAATATAAAGGTATCACTTAATAAACCGACATGTAAAAGAGAATATTACATATTTAGCTACTTCTATAATACTTATTTTTATTGATTTAAGGTAACAACACTTTGGTTGGTGTGAAATTCTGCAATATTTTCCAGCAGTTATATTTCTGGCAACACACCATAATGAACGTTCCATTCAGATCGGTAAACAATCTCAAAGTCTCAAGAAATATACCGGAATACTTGAAGTTCTTTGTCTATGCAATAAATGCAAATGGTACTTTTTGGCGTAATACCGAATTAGTAAAGTCGTACTTAGAAAAAGATGGACACAGAAATTACCATGTTAATAATTTCATTAATTACCTACAAGGAATGTTCAACACCTTGACTTTATGGGAATTACAGGTTTTAAGGTATAATGGTTACTTCAATACAATTACTAACGTTCTTACTGCATCACTTGCATTTTCCTATGTATCATAATTTTTTTCCTTTTTAACATTTAGATCTGCTGAACTATCTTCATTACAGAATTTTGACTCACCAAAAAATGTATTGGTTGGGCAACAGATTATGTGCTATGAAACGTTTAAAAGTAGTATCACTGAATTACGTAACGATCAACAGATCCAGTATCCATTCCTGTTAATAACAGGAAAACCTGGCACAGGTAACCTTCATTTTCATGAACTGCAATGTTATGCTTTCTTCCAAAATAACGCTTATTTTCTTATTTAGGAAAATCGGAAGTATTAAAACACATGATTGAACATGCTGTGAAAGAAGACTGCGAAACTTTAGTTGTTTGTCCCACTGGATACCTGACGTGCTCGTATCAAGCTATATTTGGTCCTAGCATAAAATGCGATACAGTTCATTCGTCCTTTTACATCCCTGTGAATAAGGAATATAACGCAACTATGAACTGGAATTTATCCTATTATCATGTAATGATATTTGACGAGGTAATTTTTTTAAAACATTGTCATTACTATGCTAACATTACAAAATGCACATCTTTATCTTTGTCTATTTATATTTTAGGTAAGTCAAATTCCTCTTGCGTTCGTAAACCATATCGTTCAAAGCATCTTGTCTTTGCGGAGACCCCCAGTCGTCGTTTTTTGCGGTGACGGGCAACAACAACAACCTGTCGGGACAGAAGGAGAGGAGAAAAATCTTTTGCAAGATCAGACGTTAAGGAAAATGTGTGTTCCTTTTAACTTGACAGAACAGCACCGGTGTTGCGATAAAAAGTTGCACAAATTTCTGGACATAATTCGTCACTTTTCCCCAACGGCCAAACAATTGAGACATTACCTGCATGACCGCATTTTGCTGGATCATTGCTTGCCAACTGACAGTGAAATCTTGCAAGCCTTCACGTCCTGTTCCGAAGCAACATTTCTGACGGTCACAAACAAAAACTGTGACAGAATAAATAATGTCATATGTGACTATATCTTTTCAGAGTCCGTGCCTGTTTGTAATGTGAAATTATGTGACAATGTAACTCACAAGCTTTATAAGAACGTTCACCTTGTGATAACAGAAAATAGAGACAAAAGACACGGCGTAGTTAATGGTCAACCATGCTGTCTTGTCAACATTGAAGGCAAAACGCTTTTTGTGAAGCTTGAGAATGGGAAAGTACGTCCAATATATATGGTCTCAACACCTGAACAGCGTGCATATTATCCTTTGAGACTGGCGTACGCTACAACAATATATAAAGCACAAGGTAAAACAATAAAAAGAGCGATAGTCTGGTTTGACATAGACAAATTAAGCGGTGGATGTGGCTACGTAGCAGTCTCTCAAGTTAAAAGATTATGTGACATCTGGTTTTTGACCGCACCCAAAGCAAGTCACTTTTATCCAGTTGTTTAGCTAAAAATTTTTTTTGAAATGTAAATATATTGTAAAATTGTTTCATGGGAAAACAACACATATTTTTCAATTTTCTTACATGTGTTTCTCATGCGGACCAAGTCAACTAACATGCCACGAAACAGAAAATTAAATAATAATGCGCTATATAGTAGAAGAGAGCGGACAAGGCATGTCATGTTAATATGACAGTTTACTGAAACCACGCCTACATTGCACATTGGGGGAAGTTATCGGCTGCAAAAAGTACATCCTTCGGAGCCCCCTAACGTCCAACCGCCTTTCAACCAGGCCAATTTTTTTTATATCAACTCAGTGGAGTGGCGTACCATTTAATATTTATATTACACAGGGTGCCCCCACTATCATGTCAGAAGCTGGAAAATTGCGCTATATAGTAAGGACGAGCGGTCAGTCATGTAAGGTCATAAGCACCCCTACATTGCCTGTTAGAAAAAGTTATCGGCCGGAAAAAGTACATCCTTCGGAGCATGCTAACGTACGTAGCCGAAAACGGTTGTTGCCTCCACTTTGCCGTGTGAAACTGGAAAATTGCGGTATATAGTAAGAGAGACCTGTCAAGGTATGTCGTGGTGAAATACTCATGCATTGGGAACGCGGAAACGTAGTGCCGCGGAAAAATATTTACGGCCCCACTTTGGTGTCAAAAACTGGAAAAATGTGCTATATAGTAATTGCAGTCTTAGGGGTTGTCATGGTCAGGTTTTGTCACAGTGAGGTTAGGTATTCAGCGCCAGAAAATGTTTACGGTCCCCGTTTTGATGTGGGAAACTGTCGAAATGCGCTATATAGTAAGGAAGAGCGGAGAAGGTATACCATGTTAATATGACAGTTCACTACAACCACGCCTACCTGCAGAAAATGTTTACGGCCCCCGCGTTGGTGTCGGAAACTAGAGAAATGCGCTATATAGTAGTATGTCATGTTAATATTACAGTTCACTGAAACCACGCCTACATTGCACATTGGGGAAAGTTATCGGCTGCCAAAAGTACATCCTTCGGAGCCTGCTACCGTCATTCCACGAGGCGATTTTTTTTATATGAACTTAGTGGGGTAGCGTATCATTTAATATTTATATGACACGGGGTGCCCCCACTATCATGTCAGAAACTGGAAAAATGTGCTATATAGTAAGGACGAGCGGTCAGTCATGTGAGCTCATAAGTAGTAAGTGCAGTGTTAGGGGTGTCATGGTCAGGTTTTGTCATAGTGAGGTTATACTTGTGTGGGACGTGTATCCACCGGCCACTACCCACAGGCCACCCCCCATACGCCACACGCCCTCCGCCCGGTTATTTTTTTTAATTCATGCAGTGGGATAGCGTACTATTTAACATTCATATCACACGGGGTGCCCCTACTACGATTTCAGAAGCTGGAATATTGAACTATATAGTAAGAAAGAACGGTCACTGTGTGTAATGTGCGGTCAAACTTTAATGGGAGCACAATAGCCTGCATAAGCGGAAAATAGTTGTTTCGTCTGTTATGTTGTCGACAAATAAATTGCGCAACGTAGTAAGTTTGAGCCTTCAATGGGGTACGACGCTGAAGTCACGATAAAGTAGCTACTGACCTCCGCTGAGACGCTGTCACAGCATTACACGTTGGTCCATCTTGACGCGGTCTGGGACGTATTTTTTTAAACTACCGTAGTAGCGTAGTGTACTATTTAACTTCAAATCAAATCAAAATTATTACGGCACGGCACATGAAAATTTGAAGTCCCCACTTCGGTGTTGAAAGCTGGAAAAAGGGGCTATATATTGAAGGGACGATGTAGATGTGCCACAAGGGTCTATTTTAGGCCCACTACTCATCAACGTTTTCCTGATAGATTTATTTCTGATAACGATTGAAACTGATATAGCTAGCTACGCAGATGACAACACCCCATATACGTATGGGTCTGATAAAAATCAAGTTGTAGAAGACCTTGAAAAAACAGCAAAAAGAATGTTTGTATGGTTTGCTGAAAACGGTATGAAAGCCAATGAAGCAAAGAGCCATCTTCTTTCTAGCTTACCACTTGATACAAAAGCTGTCGTTGGAGACACGTACATTGAAAACAGTGACCAACAGAAACTGTTAGGGATAAAAATTGATCGGAAATTAAAATTTGATTTGCATGTAACGGACTTATGTCAAAAAACCAGCCAAAAACTACATGCGTTAGCGCGTGTTGCACCTTACATGGATACTCAATAAAGAAGAGTTATTATGAAGGCTTTTGTTACCTCTCAATTCAGTTACTGTCCTTTGATATGGATGTTCCACAATAGAACACTGAATAACAGAATTAATAATCTGCATGTAAGAGCACTTCGAATAATCTATTGTGACCATACATCAACATTTAAGGAACTGTTACATAGAGATAAATCAAAAACGATACACGAAATAAATCTTGAAACACTAGCTATAGAAATATATAAAGCTAAAAACAAACTCTCACCTGATATAATAAGTGATATTTTTCTGTTCCGTAGTAGCAAAAACGTCTACTTATGGCACTGAAACTATCTCAAATTTCGCGCCAAAATTGTGGCAGATGATACCATCAAATATAAAAACATCTGAAACGTTACAAGAGTTTAAGTCAAAAATTAAGAAATGGAATCCAGAAAGTTGCCCTTGTAGGTTGTACAAACCGTATATTAATGGATTAGGTTTTATTTGACAGGCAGACTTTTATTTAGTTTTTATAGCATTTTGCGGTTTGTTTTTGTTGTTTTTTTTCCCCGATTTTTCTGGCATACCACTTCCTTGCAATATATAGGATCTCAAAAATAAAAGCTATAGTCTAACCATCCTTTATTTCAGCACGATGGTACGCAAAGCAAAGAAGTCAAATTAACTAAATTAATTGCCTTCTTCATTGACTTTAATTAGCGACTTTTCCCGAGAAGCTAGAATTTTTTATTTTTTTTACACGTCAATGTAAAAGAAATTGTTAATAATAATAATAAAAATAATAATAATATAAAAATAAAATAAGGTACTAATTGAGAGGAATATTTGTATAAGAGTAGAGTAACATCTTATTTTATAAAGCTAAGGCGTTTTTGTTTTTATATTTTAAAGCAGTCCTTAAATTGTTTGAAAAGAAGATACATTTTGTTTGCTTTAGTAGCATGTTTTTTCACGTTTAGTATAACGTTTGTTAATTCGAATATTATTGGGACAGATTTTATCATATTTAAGTAAACGAATACCTATAAAGTGAAGGTTGTGTAATATGTTGGAATAGATCAAAGAGCAAAAATAATTTTTCACTTTAATTAAGTGTAATTGAAAGTGGAGAATAATATTGCTGCCCAAAATAAACGTCTAACTGAAGAGGAAGAGACAAGAAAAATATTTAATGAAAATAATTCGATCAAAAATACAAGCGGTATAACTATTTTTATTGGGGGTGTTTAAATTTTAAATTGACCAACTTTTTCAAATGGGGTTATAAGGTATACCCAGATATGTTAAATTAATTTGACGCAGCTTCCTTCATTTAGACTTAAAATAATGTGAAAATATCATAACGGGATTAACAAAAAGGATTAAGTTAAAGAGCTGGAGTTTTTGTGAAAAGTAAGTGTAACATCATTTAGATAATGTGACTAATTTGTGTAATATATTAATATGGCTGTATAATACTTAAAATATTTAGGTGTCAACCATTACAAAAGATGCTTCATAGCTTTCCGGAAAAAACCCATCTTAGAGGTACCCACCTTGAAACAATGTTATGCATGTAATGGCAGATATGTTGTACAAAGAATAGACGATTTTCCCACATTGGTGTTAACTTGTACGCAAGAGAATGCTAATCTGTTAAGAGTATTTCATGTGGACTTAGGTCAATACGTAAAACACAAATATGGCTACCGTCAGAGGAATTCTCCTTTAAGCTTAGAGGTACTTTTGTGCTGTATAAATTTAATAGTACGTTAGTATAAGCAAATAACTATAGCATATCCAACATTCTTTTAAGATTCTACCTACAACACTAGTACAGAGAATAAACGAAATTACGGATGTAAAAAGAAAACAGCAATTACTTCATGTTTATTCTGATTTGATGGATTCGGAGGAGTCGATATATACGCAAGAAATAGTTTTGTGGATTATGTGTGACTAATATTGTTAATAACAGATAAAACATTTTTTTAAGAAATTTGTCGAGGAACAAATAGATGTTAAAACAACACAATTAGGATATGTGTACACAGAGAAATACATTGAATGTGCGGTTTGGGCCTTACTATATTTGAATATAGAGTGGTGTGAAAGTGCAATAGAAGGTAGTAGAAAATTTGGTTAATTTATGAAGCAATTGTTATCGACTATCCAAACAATCTTCTTTTGACAATTTTAGATAGTGGCACACAAAAATCGGCGAAAATAAGTTACAGATTGAAAATGCTAAGCAATATTATAAACTATAGTGCAGAATTCTCTCTATTGCAATATAATTTGGACAAATGGATATTTCGAACAATTTCAGGTTTGTATAACAATAAATTTCCGTATGTACCCAAATTTATTTTTGACAACATAAAATAAATTCGGTGTAGGTGCTGTAAATGTTGGGAAAAGTTATGACTTAAACCCAGCAAAATCGTTGAAAAATAATTGGTTTGTGTCTTCGTATTGGCAGATTCGGCATGAGTATTTGATTGATGCTGGTAATCAATTTGGTTATCCCAGTTTGTTCATCACAATTAGTCCTTACGAATGGAATTTTCCTGAAATAATACATCACATCTTTATAAACAGTTTACACAAAGATATATAGTATTGTAAAAAATAAAGATGATTTGCAGTTTTTTCTACTGCTATTATAGTAAAATGTGTTCTTTAGATGAAAGATTGTTAGAGAGGTTTGCCATATATTCAAATAATGTTCTTAGTAATGGTGTTGTATCAAGTATAAACATCATGCATATATTGAAACAACTAATCCGCGGATACATGACAGGTAGTACTTCTGAAAGATGGAAAAAAACTCTTTTTTATAATGCACCATCAGTTATTCATAACATTACGTGTACTGAATAGTATTAGTTTTGTAGGCTTATTAAAGTAGTATTTACAATGCAGTTTTTGCATGTTCTAATATGCAAGACAGAAATGTTAAAACGTACTTTTATCGGTTTGAATGCCGAAAAGTAGGGACAATACATTTACTAGTATGGCTGAAAATTATTTGGCAGATAGATTTAAAGAGGCCGAAATAGACAATGGAGTCCAATAATCCTTCAATCGGATACTATGTGAGTAAAAACAATTCGTTATTAAACATGCTGATATTTCTGACTATTAGGCACATAGTTAATGCTTCCATTTAATTTCACACAACGTCTGCAACACAGTGCGGAAGCATACGCCCAAAATCTGAGAGCATATATTGACACATTCTTGGGGACGCAATAGTGCCGAATGGCCCTTCAGGTATTATTACCATATTATAAATACTGCAAAAAAATGAAGAGAAAACTAGACAGGACATCTAATAAAACCAAACGTTTTTTGTCCCTAATTGTGAAAGATAGTCCTGTTGGACTGGCCTGAAAACAACTAATATAAGGCTCTTTGGAAATATTTGCAAGATTTTGCTATTCAAAAATGAGTAAGAAATTGAAGGTACTTAATAATTTTAGTCACCTACACCATACTGGGTGGAAAAACACGACTTGTTACTACAAGATATCTTTCCGCTTTCAATATTGCATACTTTTGGCAACATACATATGAATGTACCATTTTCATAATGTTAATAAAAAAACAGAAAAATTACCACCACATATTTCATATTTGCGAATACCGTTGCTGTGAACAGCAAATAATGGGACGATGAAAATGCGATAGTGCCTGACATGGAAAAATTTGTCAACAAAAGTCATTTTATTCGAACTTTTCTTCTGTATTTCGAGCCCCTTAAAATTCAAATGTTTTTCTATAAAACTGGTGAATTACTTTCACATTTTTGTGTAATTATGTGGTATATAGATTTTGTTTTTTCTCTTCAATACTTGGTAAAAATTGTCCTTGATGTTTAGGACGGATCGCAGACACGTGTCCCACAATGGAAACAGAATAATGTTTAGAAAACCTAACTGATGAGTAATTAAGGTTTTTATTCTGTAAAGAATATCATGTTAACAATCAACAAACCTAAAAGGTTTAATCTTTGCATTAAAAATAATGATTCATCACTTAGTAGTGAAGAAGAAGAAGTTGATCATGATGAACAGAACAGTTAAACTTCCTTTTCGCAGGATACACAATATCAGTGAAAAAAAACACACACACACAACACAGATTGCACAATCCCAACCTTGACACCACACAGTTTCGCCCCAAAGCCTCAACCAAGGGGTGTCAGGATTCCAGGCGGGGCACATCTAATCCGAGGTTCACTAAGTGGTCATCAGGAGGCCCTGGAATCCTCTTCTGTCATCAAATGTTGTTTAATCCGTTATACATAATACATACATCAGCAAGGTTACGGCGTTGTGGCACCGTAGATTAGTGGTTATAGCTCTCGTACTCTGTGCAGGAGAATTGGGAAGATTGCACACTGTGTGGGCCGTTGCATGTTGCCGGAAGTTGTCTAGTAGAGCGCTGGCTCTAATTGGGTCTGTGTAGCTCAAAATGAGCTTTAAATACTCTAGGACTCTTCATCCAAGCCATGGTCCCTCCTGGAAATAATAAACAGGGTATATTCCTTGATATTTCTGAGGCTAGCCATGTCAAACATGCACATCTACCTATCTAGGTTACGCATAGCTCAGAAAGTTTTGTTGCTGTTCAACCCTAATCTTTTTAGAAACAGTGAGGCTGATCAGGAGATTTTCACAAGAAACCACTCCATCTTCCTACTAACAAAAAAAACACCACTGGTATTGTGACGACTAATAAGCCAAAGCGTAAGTCTTTTCATTGACCTCTTTAACCCTGAAAATAGACAATACACGAACATTATTCATGATGAAAAATGTACAAATATGCCATGCATTTTATTAATTTGGATTCTGTTAGTCAAGAGGAAAATAATTTACAAAGAGGTGGCTAGCCATCGCAATGATGAACTCTACCTGTTAGGTCTTTTGAAATAAGCTAGAGGTTGTACTCTTCTATAGAAAATGGCTCTAAAGGAACAATTTTCCCTTTTTACAAGGACTTAATTAAAAAATAAATAAAAAGGACACAACAAATTTGAAAAGATGAACAGAACTTTAACCAAGGGCAGGTAGGTTTCGACCTCTATTTCTGAACGTAAGTAACTATTTATCGACCAACGTGGTGAAATTCTGGCAATCGAACACTGAAAAAGGCTTTCACGCGTTAAGCTTTCGCGCGCTCAAATTGCATTAGTGACATAAATCAAGAGTAAATTATGAAATAAGATGTTATGACTCTTATCTAATTATTTCCTATCTTTGTAGAGGAAACACTCCACGCATATGGTAAAGCAATGCAAGATTTGGTGTGTTAGAGTCAGTTTAAAGCTATTCAGTTATGGGTTCAACGGAACAAAATGGAAGTCGATACTTGCCAAAATGCGATTGGAATATTTACCTGTCTCCAATTATATTGTCATCAGCATACGTTTTTGCTACACGATTTTTCGTATTTCTGGATAAAATAGCGTACGCCGGACCGCCGCAAGACTCACTGCAGAGCAAATACGGTCAAATTCGCCCTCTATTATATATTTCATTTTTCTCGTGCTGAATGAGTTTCCCACATTACAAATTATATTTTATATCTTAATAAAGAATGAACAGTTGTTTTGTAGGGATTTTTTGAAAGCCTAGTGTGGCCAATTGAGTCCAAACGCGGAAAACACAAGTCTGGTTTTAGAGATGTACATCTTCTTGTTGTAAGAACACATGCAGGACTGGTTATTTTAGAAAGCTCCCCATCCATTAACAATGCCTGTACACTCTATCAGGTAGAAAAGACAGATTCCCATGTGTTCTTAGCTTGATCAACATATACATATATCTTGTCTTTGGAGAGTGACGACTCCACTTATTACCCCAGTTAATATATATATGCGTATGAACAGCAGAGTACGACACTGATAATCTAGATATACATTCCAAAACATATGATAAAATCCTATCATATATCTAAAATAGTATTATCACGTAGCCACGAACGAAAATCATCATCAACAGTTCCGATATTGCCTCGGATATCAATTCTTTGGCATGTCAGTACATGTTGTGGGGTTTGAATTTCACCACAGACGCAATTTGGGCTATCAACTAATCCAATTCTATGCATGAAGTTAGCATATCTTCCGTAGCCTGAGCGGATACGATTTAGCAACACCCAATGTCGGCGCTCGAGGTCGTGACCATTAGGCCATAGTCATAAGAAAAAGAGATAGTCTGGTAATTTCGGGCCGTCCATAATGTGTTCCTATTGTTCACAAGCAGATATGTTTCTTAAATCGGGGTGGCCAGTTTAAGACTGCACGGAATTATCAATAATGGCTGCCCATGGGGAGGATTTCTTTGGTGAAGATGATTTTGATGCAATCTTGGCTGTTATTGATGAAGATTTATTAGAGAAAAATCGTGATTTAACTAAAGAATTATCCGAAATTGTTGAAGAAATAGTTGACGACCCTTCTGAAAGCTGTTTTTCCTGTGATATATGCTCCAAAACATGCAAAACACAACGGGGACTCACAAGACACCGAAATGCGAAACATCGTCAACCACAAAACCAGTTAAATGACGACAGCCTCGCTACTGCTGAAACCAAGCTCCATCCGTTATACTTTAAGAAGTACACCCAATTAAGTGCAAGTAAACTTTCTAATGATGAATGCTATAGTGAGAAGACCAGAAATGAATTTGTCAATTATGTTATTACAAACTTTTCCTATAGTTTTGTCAGAGATGTGATTGGTAGTTTTAAAGGCGATGCTGAAAAGTTTTATCCGGCCTTCTATAAATCTGTGTCTGAAAATATTGTTTTCAGAAATTTATCAAATCGAAGCTCTATTCTCCTTGGTTTTGAAGTGGCTAATCACGTACTTGCTCATCTCACTAATTCAACTGTAAAAGAAAACACTGTAGAATTTTCTTCCCATGTGAATTTTTCACCCAAAGAAAGAAACATAATTCAATATCTAAGTGGTTATGTATTTAGTACCCTATATCGTCGCATTAGGAGATCAAAAAAATCAAGAAGTATGCTTCGAGTTCAAAGTTTGGACATCTTATTAGCTGGAAAGTCATGTCTTGTGGAAGACGATAAAAATTCTGATTTAGTAAATATGAAGGACAGAGGAGGGTTATGGTCAGTAACCGATGATGTTTTCAGAATTTTTTGTTGTGCAGAACTTGAAGTTCGTGCTGCAACTGCTAATTTTCACCATACAATTGATAGTAAGAAAATTGTTTCAGACCTGCTTGAGAACCCTGTTGTGCTTTGTAATTACAACAAAATAACATCACACTCAACCGAAAAAGTCACAAAAGAATTAGCAATGAACTTACTTGAGCATCTCATCATGCTTTATGTTCGTGTTCGTGTTTTTTCATTTGTGAAAGATAAATGTGAGCTGCACAAAATTGCATCAAAACAGAAAAAAGCTCGATCTCTACGCACTGAAATCAAGAAATCTTCAAGCAATCTTTTAGATGGACATTGACACTAAGAGTCCAGAACAGTGACTATAAACCTGTTACAACTGCTATTTTTATAGCAACAAATTTTAAAACAATATTATTTTGGCACATGGTATAATAAATAATTATGGAAGTCTACAAAAAGGTCCAGGTAGTGTATATAGGTTTTAAGGTATTTCAAAATATTTTTTATTAATGTTTGTGTTAAGCAGAAATACAGTGCTTGTTCTTGCTTATTAAGCCAATTTAATATTTTTTATAAATGTGTGGCTCTAAAAATAACCGTTTTTAGTTTCTTCTTTCTTCCAAGTGTGTTTAATTGCTCTTACGGCATGGCACAGTTTCAATATCAATTTCATGAAAGTTACCAGCTATGGGTCGTAAAATCTTTTGTGTTCTAATTGTGTTGTCGTTATAACCAAAATCACGGATTGATGGGTTATCTTTTCTATGACCAAATGCACGTTGACGACCAAATTAGTTTTCAAGGGGATCTTGACAAAATCTTTCTGTCAGTACATATGGAACTCCATTATTAATTGAATACTGGGTTAATTCAACAGTAGAATGGACAGTGATTTTGATTCCTTGGTAGGTTTGCCGTGAAATAAACATATTTGCTTTATCATTATCCGTAAAATTACTAGGCCTATCAGCAATTGAATCCTTCCATGTTTTGAAATATCCTAGAAATGTTACGGTCAACCATAAGAATCTTTCATCATCAACAGATGTGTAAGGTTTAAGAAATGGTTTACGTTTAATTGCTGCTTCTTTGGTATTCTTGACGTTAAGACAGTCAAAAAATTGGTCGAACATATTACAATATTTGGCAGTTGCATTAGCTTCTGGTGGTCCATACAATTGAAGAGCGTTAAAGGCAGATTCGCTTAACACTTGTGCTGCCAGACGTACATTCATGACCGAATATGGTGTGAGCTTGATGTGGTCATTTGTTATTTTAGGAACAAGATGTAATCCACAGTCTAAGTCATCAAGGAATAACTTTGAAATATGGTTCCAGGTGATATAACTTCCATCATTCCACATACTTCTGGTACATCTTCCTGCAAGAGAATTACTCAGGCAATTGCGGGCTGTTTTAATTAAGTGTGGTGGATCTGAGATGAAGTAGATGTACCGTTCCTCATCCGCCATAACATTCAAAGTGCGGTATGTTACGTCCACTCCTGCATTAATGTCAGCTACACGGGTCATGTTTAGGTGCATATGGTACATTCGTCGGTTTGGAGATGCTCCATCACTTGTGACACCAACAACTTTTATGCCACATTTTTCATCCAGTATGCCAACCGCTTTCCAAAAGAGAGGAAACAATTGAATTGATGTGACATTGGTAGTAGCAAAATTTGCAAATGAAAATTTTAAAGGATTTACAATGCTTCTCACAAAAAAAACTAAGACATGAGATGCAATTTCATCAACCTTTTTCAACGCAACATAATTTAGATCAAGATCACCATTATGCTTATCCCACACAAGACTTTCTTGAATTTTCATTTCATCCATTAATAATATTGCATATTTCTCATGTGGTTGGAATTTGGAGACCATATTACACAATTCCTGGATAACGTCTTTGTTAAAACCTTGCTTTGGACGAATATAGTTCTTATAGTCCCTTAAACGACGTCTACTAGGGAGTACCAAGAAACCACTGTCTTTCTTATCGTCAACACGAATCTCATCATAAAAGGCGGGGGATTTTGCAGCTAAACCTGCTGCTCTTCCCAAAAAAATTTCATGAATGGTGGTATCTTGCGATTAGTTGTTGACATAATTTTTATGAAATCATCACCAAGACTTTTTTGGACTGGAACTGCACAAGTGGAAATTTCATCTTGCATTTTCTTTAACTCTTCCTTTAATTCTTTATTTTCCAACCGGTGATTTTGAAGGGATTTTATGATTCGGTCTGGAGAAGTCATGGAAATTGGTGCTTTAAGTTTGGCAGGTGAAATTAAATTGTCCCTTTTCCTTTTCAAACTTAGGCTTTCTTTTGACTCCGACCTAACACATTCTAAGCATTTTTCAGAAGAAGGTGGAATAAGAACTATGCAATTTGGAGATCGATACCATTTGCTTTGATGAAGAGGTGCACTAGTACTATCCTTGATGTTAAATACTTTTGGAACACAGTGCTCAAGACAGCTACCAGCAAAGTGGTCTGTCAAACCTGGGCATAATTTCAAATCCATAATTAATCTTGTTAAATATGTGATTGTAATAAGTTTTAGTGATTGAGAATAAATGTCGTGTTTAGCAGGAACAGACCATAATAAAACACGAACAGAAAAAACAAATTTATTATCAACATATATCTCATACTTTGGAACTGAGTGGATAGCATCATGACAGGCAAAAGAAGCACAATCACATGTATAGGTAAAACTCCAACCGACTAATTTCAATAACTGAGTTTTAGAAATAAAATCTGTAAATGACTTGTACTGATCAGTAATGACATTTTCCACTGGTTCAATTTTTTTCTGCAAAATTGATTGTGCTGATTGGCGAGGCTTAGAAGATGTGGAGGATGAAGGAAAACTTTTGATAGGAAGGTTTATTGTGGGGATAGCACCGGGAACAAGTGTGGTTCTGCTAGAGTGGTTACGATTCATTTGATCTTCGCTGAAGTGCTTTTCACAAATATATATTTTCTTTCTTTGAATTCTATCCCTTAGAGCATGATCAACTTCCCTATCTCTTATCACAACATCAACTAACTTTTCTCTCCACGACTTGTCAAATTGATTCTCACCAGCAGGAACTTTAAAAATAGATAGACCTTTATATTTAGCCCTTCGTGAAACTGTGCAACCGTATATAGAGCAATTTTCGCCAGGCATGTTGAAAATAATTCTGTTTAAATGTTTGGTAATCCTATGTCGTTTACAGTAACTAACCACTTAAATGCGCCATTTTTCAACACGAGCGTGCAGTCAAAGCACTGGGTACGAGGTATATTCTGCTAACAAAAACATAAACAATAGAGCCGCTCGATTCACCAGACTATCTCTTTTTCTTATGACTATGATTAGGCTTATCCGACGGATCTGGTATGAATTGTTTGAGTCGAAAGTTCAATTCTCGCCACCGTGTTTTCCAAGTTGCTGCAGCCCATGATTCGAATCGTTTTTAAGGGCTAACCCCAGTTAAAATAAAAATAAATAAAAAATAAAAAAAATATTTGCAGGGGGGTTTGATCACACATGATCTTGTCTTTGGAGAGTAACGACTCCACTTATTACCTGAGTTAAAAACAAAAAATAACACAGTTGAACAGAAAATGGTCAAAGTTAATTTTAGGAAGATAGGGATGTCTAGTTTCTGCTGATGACCGTCCGCGGACCTCTTCCAGGTGACCCAGCTAGACATCCAGGGTACTTAGGTTCAGAAATATGGGTCGAAACCTACCTGCCCTTGGTTAAAGTTATGTTCATCTTTTCAAATGTGTTGTGTCCTTTTTATTTTTATATTTTTTTTTTAATTCCTTGTAAAAAGGGAGAATTGTGCTTTTAGATGCATATTCTCTAGAGAAGTACACTCGTCTGAGGTTCTATATATTTTGGCCATAAAATTGATAAACAAGGCATTTAAAATTGACGAGTGTCTCTTATATTTGCGATTTTTCGTATTGATACAGGATAATTGTAGTTTAGGGACGACAACCTCGTCCCAGGTTCTTTATAATATAGCCGTTAAATTGATAAACGAGGCATTTCAATGTGACTAGTCTCATATATTTGCGATTTTTCGTATTGATATAGGATAATTGTAGTTTAGGGACGACAACCTCGTCCCAGGTTCTATATATTTCAGCCGTAAAATTGATAAACGAGGCATTTCAAAGTGACGAGTGTTATATATTTGCGATTTTTGTATTGATACAAGATAATTGTCATTTAGGGTCAACAACCTCGTCTGAGGTTCTATATATTTTGGCCATAAAATTGATAAACAAGGCATTTAAAACAGACGAGTGTTATATATTTGCGATTTTTCGTATTGATACAAGATAATTGTCATTCAGGGTCAAAAATCTCGTCTCAGGTTCTATACATTCCAGCCGTAAAATTGATAAACGAGGCATTTCAAAGTGACGAGTGTCTCATGCATTTGCAATTCTTCGTATTGATACAAAATAATTGTCATTTAGGGTCAACAACCTCGTCTGAGGTTCTATATATTTTAGACGTAAAATTGATAAACGAGGCATGTAAAAGAGACGAGCGTTATATATTTGCCATTTTTTGTATTGATGCAAGAAAATTGAAATTTAGGGACGACAACCTTGTCTCAGGTTCTATATATTTCAGCCGTAAAATTGATAAACGAGGCATTTCAAAGTGGCGAGTGTTATATATTTGCGATTTTTGTATTGATACAAGATAATTGTCATTTAGGGTCAACAACCTCGTCTGAGGTTCTATATATTTTGGCCATAAAATTGATAAACAAGGCATTTAAAATTGACGAGTGTCTCTTATATTTGCGATTTTTCGTATTGATACAGGATAATTGTAGTTTAGGGACGACAACCTTGTCCCAGGTTCTTTATAATATAGCCGTTAAATTGATAAACGAGGCATTTCAATGTGACTAGTCTCATATATTTGCGATTTTTCGTATTGATATAGGATAATTGTAGTTTAGGGACGACAACCTCGTCCCAGGTTCTATATATTTCAGCCGTAAAATTGATAAACGAGGCATTTCAAAGTGACGAGTGCTATATATTTGCGATTTTTGTATTGATACAAGATAATTGTCATTTAGGGTCAACAACCTCGTCTGAGGTTCTATATATTTTGGCCATAAAATTGATAAACAAGGCATTTAAAATTGACGAGTGTCTCTTATATTTGCGATTTTTCGTATTGATACAGGATAATTGTAGTTTAGGGACGACAACCTCGTCCCAGGTTCTATATAATATAGCCGTTAAACTGATAAACGAGGCATTTCAATGTGACTAGTCTCATATATTTGCGATTTTTCGTGTTCATACAAGATAATTAGCAGTTAGGGTCAATAACATCGTCTCAGGTTCTACAAATTTTAGCCGTAAAATTGATAAACGAGGCATTTCAAAGAGACGATTGATACATATTTGCGATTTTTCGTATTGATACAAGATAATTGTCATTTAGGATCGACAAACTTGGCTCAGGTTCTATATATTTTATCTGTAAAATTGATAAACCAGGCATTTAAAGGAGACGAGTGTTACATATTTGCGATTTTTCGTATTGATACAAGATAATTGCACTTTAGGGACGCCAACCTCGTCTCAGGTTCTACATATTATAGCCGTAAAGTTGACAAGCGGGGCATTTAAAAGAGATGAATGTTATATATTTGCGATTTTTTGTATTGATGCAAAAAATATTCATTTAGGGTCAACAACCTTGTTTCAGGTTTTTATACTTTAGCCGTAAGATCGATATACGAAGCATTTATAAGAGACGAGTGTCTCATATATTTGCGATTTTCCGTATTGATACAGGATAATTGCACTTTAGGGACGACAACCTCATCTCAGGTTCTATATATTTTAGTCGTAAAATTGATAAACGAGGCATTTAAAAGAGACGAGTGTGATATATTTGCGATTTTTCGAATTGTTGCAAGATAATTGTCATTTAGGGACGACAACCTCGTTTCAGGTTCTATATATTTTAGCCGTAAATTCTATAAACGAGTCATTTAAAAGAGATGAGTGTCTCATATATTTCCGACATTTTGTATTGATACATGATAATTGTACTTTAGGGTCAACAACTTCGTCTCCGGTCTTATATCGTAGCCGTGGAATTGATAAACGTGGCATTTCAAAGAGACGAGTGTTATGTATTTGTGATTTTTCGTAATGATACAGGATAATTGTCATTTAGGGTCAATAACCTCGTCTCAGATTGTATATATTTCGCCCGTAAAATTGATAAACGAGGCATTTCAATGCGACTAGTCTCATATATTTGCGATTTTTCGTATTGATACAAGATAATTGTCATTCAGGGTCAAAAATCTCGTCCCAGGTTCTATATATTTCAGCCGTAAAATTGATAAACGAGGCCTTTAAAATGGACGAGTGTCTCTTATATTTGCGATTTTTCGTATTGATACAAGATAATTGTAGTTTAGGGAAAACAACCTCGTCCTAGGTTCTATATATTATAGCCGTAAAATTGATAAACGAGGCATTTCAATGTGACTAGTCTCATATATTTGCGATTTTTTGTGTTCAAACAAGATAATTAGCAGTTAGGGTCAACAACATCGTCTCAGGTTCTACATATTTTAGCCGTAAAATTGATAAACGAGGCATTTAAAAGAGACGATTGATACATATTTGCGATTTTTCGTATTGATATAAGATAATTGTCATTTAGGATCGACAACCTTGGCTCAGGTTCTATATATTTTATCTGTAAAATTGTTAAACCAGGCATTTAAAGGAGACGAGTGTTACATATTTGCGATTTTTCGTATTGATACAAGATAATTGCACTTTAAGGACGACAACCTTGTCTCAGGTTCTATATATTTTAGCCGTAAAGTTGAAAAACAAGGCATTTAAAAAAGACGAGTGTCAAGTATTGGCGATTTTTCGTATTGATACAAGATAATTGTCATTTAGGGTCAATAACCTCGTCTGAGGTTGTATATATTTCGGCCGTAGAATTGATAAACGAGGCATTTCAAAGTGACTAGTCTCATATATTTGCGATTTTTTGTATTGATATAGGATAATTGTACTTTAGGGACGACAACCTCGTCTCAGGTTCTACATATTATAGCCGTAAAGTTGATAAGCGAGGCACTTGAAAGAGATGAATGTTATATATTTGCGATTTTCCGTATTGATACAAGATAATTGCACTTTAGGGACGACAACCTCATCTCAGGTTCTATATATTATTGCCGTAAAATTGATAAGCGAGGCATTTCAAAGTGACGAATGTCTCATACATTTGCAATTTTTCGTATTGATACAAGAAAATTGTCATTTAGGGACGACAACCTCGTCTCAGGTTCTATATATTTTAGACGTAAAATTGTAAAACGAGGCATTTAAAAGAGACGAGCGTTATATATTTGCAATTTTTCGTATTGGGACAAGAAAATTGTCATTAAGGAACGACAACCTTGGCTCAGGTTCTATATATTTTATCTTTAAAATTGATAAACGAGGCATTTAAAAGAGACGAGCGTTATATATTTGCGATTTTTCGTATTGTTGCAAGATAATTGTCATTTAGGGACGACAACCTCGTTTCAGGTTCTATATATTTTAGCCGTAAATTCTATAAACGAGGCATTTAAAAGAGACGAGTGTTGTATATTTGCGATTTTTCGTATTGATACAAGATAATTGTAGTTTAGGGTCAACAACCTCGTCTCAGGTTCTACATATTATAGCCGTAAAATTGATAAACGAGGCCTTTAAAAGAGACGAGTGTTATATATTTGCGATTTTTCGTATTGGTGCAAGATAATTGTCATTTAGGGTCAACAACCTCGTCTCAGGTTCTATATATTTTAGACGTAAAATTGTAAAACGAGGCATTTAAAAGAGACGAGCGTTATATATTTGCAATTTTTCGTATTGGGACAAGAAAATTGTCATTAAGGAACGACAACCTTGGCTCAGGTTCTATATATTTTATCTTTAAAATTGATAAACGAGGCATTTAAAAGAGACGAGCGTTATATATTTGCGATTTTTCGTATTGTTGCAAGATAATTGTCATTTAGGGACGACAACCTCGTTTCAGGTTCTATATATTTTAGCCGTAAATTCTATAAACGAGTCATTTAAAAGAGATGAGTGTCTCATATATTTCCGACATTTTGTATTGATACATGATAATTGTACTTTAGGGTCAACAACGTCGTCCCCGGTCTTATATCTTAGCCGTGGAATTGATAAACGTGGCATTTCAAAGGGACGAGTGTCATGTATTTGCGATTTTTCGTAATGATACAGGATAATTGTCATTTAGGGTCGACAACCTTGTCTCAGGTTCTATATGTTTTCGTCGTAAAATTGATAAACGAGGCATTTAAAATTGACCAGTATCTCATATGTTTGTAATTTTTCGAATTGACGCAGGATAGTTGTACTAGGCTCAACTATTTCGTTTCAGGTTCTTATATTTTGTCCCTAAAATTGATAAACCAGGCATTTAAAACAGACGAGTTTTATGTATTTGCGATTTTTCGTATTGATACAAGATAATTGCACTTTAAGGACGACAACCTTGTCTCAGGTTCTATATATTTTAGCCGTAAAGTTGAAAAACAAGGCATTTAAAAGAGACGAGTGTCAAGTATTGGCGATTTTTCGTATTGATACAAGATAATTGTCATTTAGGGTCAATAACCTCGTCTCAGGTTGTATATATTTCGGCCGTAGAATTGATAAACGAGGCAATTCAAAGTGACGAGTGCCATGTATTTGCGAATTTTCGTATTGATGCAAGATAATTGTACTTTAGGGACGACAACCTCGTCTCAGGTTCAATATATTATATCCGTAAAGTTGATAAGCGAGGCATTTCAAAGTGACGAGTGTCTCATACATTTGCAATTTTTCGTATTGATACAAGAAAGTTGTCATTTAGGGATGACAACCTTGTCTCAGGTTCTATATATTTCAGCCGTAAAATTGATAAAGAAGGCATTTCAAAGTGACGAGTGTCTCATGCATTTGCAATTCTTCGTATTGATACAAAATAATTGTCATTTAGGGTCAACAACCTCGTCTGAGGCTCTATATATTTTAGACGTAAAATTGATAAACGAGGCATGTAAAAGAGACGAGCGTTATATATTTGCGATTTTTTGTATTGATGCAAGAAAATTGTAAATTAGGGACGACAACCTTGTCTCAGGTTCTATATATTTCAGCCGTAGAATTGATAAACGAGGCATTTCAAAGTGACGAGTGTTATATATTTGCAATTTTTGTATTGATACAAGATAATTGTCATTTAGGGTCAACAACCTCGTCTGAGGTTCTATATATTTTGGCCATAAAATTGATAAACAAGGCATTTCAATGTGACTAGTCTCATATATTTGCGATTTTTCGTATTGATATAGGATAATTGTACTTTAGGGACGACAACCTCGTCTCAGGTTCAATATATTATTGCCGTAAAGTTGATAAGCGAGGCATTTCAAAGTGACAAGTGTCTCATACATTTGCAATTTTTCGTATTGATACACGAAAATTGTCATTTAGGGATGACAACCTTGTCTCAGGTTCTATACATTATAGCCGTAAAATTTATAAACGAGGCATTTAAACAGACGAGTGTTATATATTTCCGATTTTTCGTATTGATACAAGATAATTGTCATTCAGGGTCAAAAATCTCGTCTCAGGTTCTAATCATTCCAGCCGTAAAATTGATAAACGAGGCATTTCAAAGTGACGAGTGTCTCATGCATTTGCAATTCTTCGTATTGATACAAAATAATTGTTATTTAGGGTCAACAACCTCGTCTGAGGCTCTATATATTTTAGCCGTAAAATTGATAAACGAGGCATTTCAATGTGACTAGTCTCATATATTTGCGATTTTTCGTGTTCATACAAGATAATTAGCAGTTAGGGTCAATAACATCGTCTCAGGTTCTACATATTTTAGCCGTAAAATTGATAAACGAGGCATTTCAAAGAGACGATTGATACATATTTGCGATTTTTCGTATTGATACAAGATAATTGTCATTTAGGATCGACAAACTTGGCTCAGGTTCTATATATTTTATCTGTAAAATTGATAAACCAGGCATTTAAAGGAGACGAGTGTTACGTATTTGCGATTTTTCGTATTGATACAAGATAATTGCACTTTAGGGACGACAACCTCGTCTCAGGTTCTACATATTATAGCCGTAAAGTTGACAAGCGAGGCATTTAAAAGAGGTGAATGTTATATATTTGCGATTTTTTGTATTGATGCAAAAAATATTCATTTAGGGTCAACAACCTTGTTTCAGGTTTTTTTACTTTAGCCGTAAGATCGATATACGAAGCATTTATAAGAGACGAGTGTCTCATATATTTGCGATTTTCCGTATTGATACAGGATAATTGCACTTTAGGGACGACAACCTCATCTCAGGTTCTATATATTATAGCCATAAAGTTGACAAGCGAGGCATTTAAAGGAGACGAGTGTTACATATTAGCGATTTTTCGTATTGATACAAGATAATTGTCACTCAGGGTCAACAACCTCGTCTCAGGTTCTATATATTTTAGTCGTAAAATTGATAAACGAGGCATTTAAAAGAGACGAGTGTGATATATTTGCGATTTTTCGAATTGTTGAAAGATAATTGTCATTTAGGGACGACAACCTCGTTTCAGGTTCTATATATTTTAGCCGTAAATTCTATAAACGAGTCATTTAAAAGAGATGAGTGTCTCATATATTTCCGACATTTTGTATTGATACATGATAATTGTACTTTAGGGTCAACAACTTCGTCTCCGGTCTTATATCGTAGCCGTGGAATTGATATACGTGGCATTTCAAAGAGACGAGTGTCATGTATTTGTGATTTTTCGTAATGATACAGGATAATTGTCATTTAGGGCAATAACCTCGTCTCAGATTGTATATATTTCGGCCGTAAAATTGATAAACGAGGCATTTCAATGCGACTAGTCTCATATATTTGCGATTTTTCGTATTGATACAAGATAATTGTCATTCAGGGTCAAAAATCTCGACCCAGGTTCTATATATTTCAGCCGTAAAATTGATAAACGAGGCCTTTAAAATGGACGAGTGTCTCTTATATTTGCGATTTTTCGTATTGATACAAGATAATTGTAGTTTAGGGAAAACAACCTCGTCCTAGGTTCTATATATTATAGCCGTAAAATTGATAAACGAGGCATTTCAATGTGACTAGTCTCATATATTTGCGATTTTTTGTGTTCAAACAAGATAATTAGCAGTTAGGGTCAACAACATCGTCTCAGGTTCTACATATTTTAGCCGTAAAATTGATAAACGAGGCATTTAAATGTGACGATTGATACATATTTGCGATTTTTCGTATTGATATAAGATAATTGTCATTTAGGATCGACAACCTTGGCTCAGGTTCTATATATTTTATCTGTAAAATTGTTAAACCAGGCATTTAAAGGAGACGAGTGTTACATATTTGCGATTTTTCGTATTGATACAAGATAATTGCACTTTAAGGACGACAACCTTGTCTCAGGTTCTATATATTTTAGCCGTAAAGTTGAAAAACAAGGCATTTAAAAGAGACGAGTGTCAAGTATTGGCGATTTTTCGTATTGATACAAGATAATTGTCATTTAGGGTCAATAACCTCGTCTGAGGTTGTATATATTTCGGCCGTAGAATTGATAAACGAGGCATTTAAAAGAGACGAGCGTTATATATTTGCAATTTTTCGTATTGGGACAAGAAAATTGTCATTAAGGAACGACAACCTTGGCTCAGGTTCTATATATTTTATCTTTAAAATTGATAAACGAGGCATTTAAAAGAGACGAGCGTTCTATATTTGCGATTTTTCGTATTGTTGCAAGATAATTGTCATTTAGGGACGACAACCTCGTTTCAGGTTTTATATATTTTAGCCGTAAATTCTATAAACGAGTCATTTAAAAGAGACGAGCGTTATATATTTGCAATTTTTCGTATTGGGACAAGAAAATTGTCATTAAGGAACGACAACCTTGGCTCAGGTTCTATATATTTTATCTTTAAAATTGATAAACGAGGCATTTAAAAGAGACGAGTGTTGTATATTTGCGATTTTTCGTATTGATACAAGATAATTGTAGTTTAGGGTCAACAACCTCGTCTGACGTTCTATATATTATAGCCGTAAAATTGATAAACGAGGCCTTTAAAAGAGACGAGTGTTATATATTTGCGATTTTTCGTATTGGTGCAAGATAATTGTCATTTAGGGTCAACAACCTCGTCTCAGGTTCTATATATTTTAGACGTAAAATTGTAAAACGAGGCATTTAAAAGAGACGAGCGTTATATATTTGCAATTTTTCGTATTGGGACAAGAAAATTGTCATTAAGGAACGACAACCTTGGCTCAGGTTCTATATATTTTATCTTTAAAATTGATAAACGAGGCATTTAAAAGAGACGAGCGTTATATATTTGCGATTTTTCGTATTATTGCAAGATAATTGTCATTTAGGGACGACAACCTCGTTTCAGGTTCTATATATTTTAGCCGTGAATTCTATAAACGAGTCATTTAAAAGAGATGAGTGTCTCATATATTTCCGACATTTTGTATTGATACATGATAATTGTACTTTAGGGTCAACAACGTCGTCCCCGGTCTTATATCTTAGCCGTGGAATTGATAAACGTGGCATTTCAAAGGGACGAGTGTCATGTATTTGTGATTTTTCGTGTTGATACAAGATAATTGTCATTTAGGGTCGACAACCTTGTCTCAGGTTCTATATGTTTTCGTCGTAAAATTGATAAACGAGGCATTTAAAATTGACCAGTATCTCATATGTTTGTAATTTTTCGAATTGACGCAGGATAGTTGTACTAGGCTCAACTATTTCGTTTCAGGTTCTTATATTTTGTCCCTAAAATTGATAAACCAGGCATTTAAAACAGACGAGTTTTATGTATTTGCGATTTTTCCTATTGATACAAGAAAATTGTCATTTAGGGACGACAACCTTGGCTCAGGTTCTATATATTTTATCTGTAAAAATTGATAAACCAGGCATTTAAAGGAGACGAGTGTCAAGTATTGGCGATTTTTCGTATTGATACAAGATAATTGTCATTTAGGGTCAATAACCTCGTCTCAGGTTGTATATATTTCGGCCGTAGAATTGATAAACGAGGCAATTCAAAGTGACGAGTGCCATGTATTTGCGAATTTTCGTATTGATGCAAGATAATTGTACTTTAGGGACGACAACCTCGTCTCAGGTTCAATATATTATATCCGTAAAGTTGATAAGCGAGGCATTTCAAAGTGACGAGTGTCTCATACATTTGCAATTTTTCGTATTGATACAAGAAAATTGTCATTTAGGGATGACAACCTTGTCTCAGGTTCTATATATTTCAGCCGTAAAATTGATAAAGAAGGCATTTCAAAGTGACGAGTGTCTCATGCATTTGCAATTCTTCGTATTGATACAAAGTAATTGTCATTTAGGGTCAACAACCTCGTCTGAGGCTCTATATATTTTAGACGTAAAATTGATAAACGAGGCATGTAAAAGAGACGAGCGTTATATATTTGCGATTTTTTGTATTGATGCAAGAAAATTGTAAATTAGGGACGACAACCTTGTCTCAGGTTCTATATATTTCAGCCGTAGAATTGATAAACGAGGCATTTCAAAGTGACGAGTGTTATATATTTGCAATTTTTGTATTGATACAAGATAATTGTCATTTAGGGTCAACAACCTCGTCTGAGGTTCTATATATTTTGGCCATAAAATTGATAAACAAGGCATTTCAATGTGACTAGTCTCATATATTTGCGATTTTTCGTATTGATATAGGATAATTGTACTTTAGGGACGGCAACCTCGTCTCAGGTTCAATATATTATTGCCGTAAAGTTGATAAGCGAGGCATTTCAAAGTGACAAGTGTCTCATACATTTGCAATTTTTCGTATTGATACACGAAAATTGTCATTTAGGGATGACAACCTTGTCTCAGGTTCTATACATTATAGCCGTAAAATTTATAAACGAGGCATTTAAACAGACGAGTGTTATATATTTGCGATTTTTCGTATTGATACAAGATAATTGTCATTCAGGGTCAAAAATCTCGTCTCAGGTTCTAATCATTCCAGCCGTAAAATTGATAAACAAGGCATTTCAAAGTGACGAGTGTCTCAGGCATTTGCAATTCTTCGTATTGATACAAAATAATTGTCATTTAGGGTCAACAACCTCGTCTGAGGCTCTATATATTTTAGACGTAAAATTGATAAACGAGGCATGTAAAAGAGACGAGCGTTATATATTTGCGATTTTTTGTATTGATACAAGAAAATTGTAATTTAGGGACGACAACCTTGTCTCAGGTTCTATATATTTCAGCCGTAAAATTGATAAACGAGGCATTTCAAAGTGATGAGTGTGATATATTTGCGATTTTTGTATTGATACAAGATAATTGTCATTTAAGGTCAACAACCTCGTCTGAGGTTCTATATATTTTGGCCATAAAATTGATAAACAAAGCATTTAAAATTGACGAGTGTCTCTTATATTTGCGATTTTTCGTATTGATACAGGATAATTGTAGTTTAGGGACGACAAGCTCGTCTCAGGTTCTATATATTTCAGCCGTAAAATTGATAAACGAGGCATTTCAAAGTGATGAGTGTGATATATTTGCGATTTTTCGTATTGATACAAAATAATTGTTATTTAGGGTCAACAACCTCGTCTGAGGCTCTATATATTTTAGCCGTAAAATTGATAAACGAGGCATTTCAATGTGACTAGTCTCATATATTTGCGATTTTTCGTGTTCATACAAGATAATTAGCAGTTAGGGTCAATAACATCGTCTCAGGTTCTACATATTTTAGCCGTAAAATTGATAAACGAGGCATTTCAAAGAGACGATTGATACATATTTGCGATTTTTCGTATTGATACAAGATAATTGTCATTTAGGATCGACAAACTTGGCTCAGGTTCTATATATTTTATCTGTAAAATTGATAAACCAGGCATTTAAAGGAGACGAGTGTTACGTATTTGCGATTTTTCGTATTGATACAAGATAATTGCACTTTAGGGACGACAACCTCGTCTCAGGTTCTACATATTATAGCCGTAAAGTTGACAAGCGAGGCATTTAAAAGAGATGAATGTTATATATTTGCGATTTTTTGTATTGATGCAAAAAATATTCATTTAGGGTCAACAACCTTGTTTCAGGTTTTTTTACTTTAGCCGTAAGATCGATATACGAAGCATTTATAAGAGACGAGTGTCTCATATATTTGCGATTTTCCGTATTGATACAGGATAATTGCACTTTAGGGACGACAACCTCATCTCAGGTTCTATATATTATAGCCATAAAGTTGACAAGCGAGGCATTTAAAAGAGATGAATGTTATATATTTGCGATTTTTCGTATTGGTGCAAGATAATTGTCATTTAGGGTCAACAACCTCGTCTCAGGTTCTATATATTTTAGACGTAAAATTGTAAAACGAGGCATTTAAAAGAGACGAGCGTTATATATTTGCAATTTTTCGTATTGGGACAAGAAAATTGTCATTAAGGAACGACAACCTTGGCTCGGGTTCTATATATTTTATCTTTAAAATTGATAAACCAGGCATTTAAAGGAGACGAAAGATAATTGTCATTTAGGGACGACAACCTCGTTTCAGGTTCTATATATTTTAGCCGTAAATTCTATAAACGAGTCATTTAAAAGAGATGAGTGTCTCATATATTTCCGACATTTTGTATTGATACATGATAATTGTACTTTAGGGTCAACAACTTCGTCTCCGGTCTTATATCGTAGCCGTGGAATTGATATACGTGGCATTTCAAAGAGACGAGTGTCATGTATTTGTGATTTTTCGTAATGATACAGGATAATTGTCATTTAGGGCAATAACCTCGTCTCAGATTGTATATATTTCGGCCGTAAAATTGATAAACGAGGCATTTCAATGCGACTAGTCTCATATATTTGCGATTTTTCGTATTGATACTAGATAATTGTCATTCAGGGTCAAAAATCTCGACCCAGGTTCTATATATTTCAACCGTAAAATTGATAAACGAGGCCTTTAAAATGGACGAGTGTCTCTTATATTTGCGATTTTTCGTATTGATACAAGATAATTGTAGTTTAGGGAAAACAACCTCGTCCTAGGTTCTATATATTATAGCCGTAAAATTGATAAACGAGGCATTTCAATGTGACTAGTCTCATATATTTGCGATTTTTTGTGTTCAAACAAGATAATTAGCAGTTAGGGTCAACAACATCGTCTCAGGTTCTACATATTTTAGCCGTAAAATTGATAAACGAGGCATTTAAATGTGACGATTGATACATATTTGCGATTTTTCGTATTGATATAAGATAATTGTCATTTAGGATCGACAACCTTGGCTCAGGTTCTATATATTTTATCTGTAAAATTGTTAAACCAGGCATTTAAAGGAGACGAGTGTTACATATTTGCGATTTTTCGTATTGATACAAGATAATTGCACTTTAAGGACGACAACCTTGTCTCAGGTTCTATATATTTTAGCCGTAAAGTTGAAAAACAAGGCATTTAAAAGAGACGAGTGTCAAGTATTGGCGATTTTTCGTATTGATACAAGATAATTGTCATTTAGGGTCAATAACCTCGTCTGAGGTTGTATATATTTCGGCCGTAGAATTGATAAACGAGGCATTTCAAAGTGACTAGTCTCATATATTTGCGATTTTTCGTATTGATATAGGATAATTGTACTTTAGGGACGACAACCTCGTCTCAGGTTCTACATATTATAGCCGTAAAGTTGATAAGCGAGGCACTTAAAAGAGATGAATGTTATATATTTGCGATTTTCCGTATTGATACAAGAAAATTGTCATTTAGGGACGACAACCTCGTCTCAGGTTCTATATATTTTAGACGTAAAATTGTAAAACGAGGCATTTAAAAGAGACGAGCGTTATATATTTGCAATTTTTCGTATTGGGACAAGAAAATTGTCATTAAGGAACGACAACCTTGGCTCAGGTTCTATATATTTTATCTTTAAAATTGATAAACGAGGCATTTAAAAGAGACGAGCGTTCTATATTTGCGATTTTTCGTATTGTTGCAAGATAATTGTCATTTAGGGACGACAACCTCGTTTCAGGTTTTATATATTTTAGCCGTAAAGTTGAAAAACAAGGCATTTAAAAGAGACGAGTGTCAAGTATTGGCGATTTTTCGTATTGATACAAGATAATTGTCATTTAGGGTCAATAACCTCGTCTGAGGTTGTATATATTTCGGCCGTAGAATTGATAAACGAGGCATTTAAAAGAGACGAGCGTTATATATTTGCAATTTTTCGTATTGGGACAAGAAAATTGTCATTAAGGAACGACAACCTTGGCTCAGGTTCTATATATTTTATCTTTAAAATTGATAAACGAGGCATTTAAAAGAGACGAGCGTTCTATATTTGCGATTTTTCGTATTGTTGCAAGATAATTGTCATTTAGGGACGACAACCTCGTTTCAGGTTTTATATATTTTAGCCGTAAATTCTATAAACGAGTCATTTAAAAGAGACGAGCGTTATATATTTGCAATTTTTCGTATTGGGACAAGAAAATTGTCATTAAGGAACGACAACCTTGGCTCAGGTTCTATATATTTTATCTTTAAAATTGATAAACGAGGCATTTAAAAGAGACGAGTGTTGTATATTTGCGATTTTTCGTATTGATACAAGATAATTGTAGTTTAGGGTCAACAACCTCGTCTGACGTTCTATATATTATAGCCGTAAAATTGATAAACGAGGCCTTTAAAAGAGACGAGTGTTATATATTTGCGATTTTTCGTATTGGTGCAAGATAATTGTCATTTAGGGTCAACAACCTCGTCTCAGGTTCTATATATTTTAGACGTAAAATTGTAAAACGAGGCATTTAAAAGAGACGAGCGTTATATATTTGCAATTTTTCGTATTGGGACAAGAAAATTGTCATTAAGGAACGACAACCTTGGCTCAGGTTCTATATATTTTATCTTTAAAATTGATAAACGAGGCATTTAAAAGAGACGAGCGTTATATATTTGCGATTTTTCGTATTGTTGCAAGATAATTGTCATTTAGGGACGACAACCTCGTTTCAGGTTCTATATATTTTAGCCGTGAATTCTATAAACGAGTCATTTAAAAGAGATGAGTGTCTCATATATTTCCGACATTTTGTATTGATACATGATAATTGTACTTTAGGGTCAACAACGTCGTCCCCGGTCTTATATCTTAGCCGTGGAATTGATAAACGTGGCATTTCAAAGGGACGAGTGTCATGTATTTGTGATTTTTCGTAATGTTACAGGATAATTGTCATTTAGGGTCGACAACCTTGTCTCAGGTTCTATATGTTTTCGTCGTAAAATTGATAAACGAGGCATTTAAAATTGACCAGTATCTCATATGTTTGTAATTTTTCGAATTGACGCAGGATAGTTGTACTAGGCTCAACTATTTCGTTTCAGGTTCTTATATTTTGTCCCTAAAATTGATAAACCAGGCATTTAAAACAGACGAGTTTTATGTATTTGCGATTTTTCGTATTGATACAAGAAAATTGTCATTTAGGGACGACAACCTTGGCTCAGGTTCTATATATTTTATCTGTAAAAATTGATAAACCAGGCATTTAAAGGAGACGAGTGTCAAGTATTGGCGATTTTTCGTATTGATACAAGATAATTGTCATTTAGGGTCAATAACCTCGTCTCAGGTTGTATATATTTCGGCCGTAGAATTGATAAACGAGGCAATTCAAAGTGACGAGTGCCAAATATTTGCGAATTTTCGTATTGATGCAAGATAATTGTACTTTAGGGACGACAACCTCGTCTCAGGTTCAATATATTATATCCGTAAAGTTGATAAGCGAGGCATTTCAAAGTGACGAGTGTCTCATACATTTGCAATTTTTCGTATTGATACAAGAAAATTGTCATTTAGGGATGACAACCTTGTCTCAGGTTCTATATATTTCAGCCGTAAAATTGATAAAGAAGGCATTTCAAAGTGACGAGTGTCTCATGGATTTGCAATTCTTCGTATTGATACAAAGTAATTGTCATTTAGGGTCAACAACCTCGTCTGAGGCTCTATATATTTTAGACGTAAAATTGATAAACGAGGCATGTAAAAGAGACGAGCGTTATATATTTGCGATTTTTTGTATTGATGCAAGAAAATTGTAAATTAGGGACGACAACCTTGTCTCAGGTTCTATATATTTCAGCCGTAGAATTGATAAACGAGGCATTTCAAAGTGACGAGTGTTATATATTTGCAATTTTTGTATTGATACAAGATAATTGTCATTTAGGGTCAACAACCTCGTCTGAGGTTCTATATATTTTGGCCATAAAATTGATAAACAAGGCATTTCAATGTGACTAGTCTCATATATTTGCGATTTTTCGTATTGATATAGGATAATTGTACTTTAGGGACGGCAACCTCGTCTCAGGTTCAATATATTATTGCCGTAAAGTTGATAAGCGAGGCATTTCAAAGTGACAAGTGTCTCATACATTTGCAATTTTTCGTATTGATACACGAAAATTGTCATTTAGGGATGACAACCTTGTCTCAGGTTCTATACATTATAGCCGTAAAATTTATAAACGAGGCATTTAAACAGACGAGTGTTATATATTTGCGATTTTTCGTATTGATACAAGATAATTGTCATTCAGGGTCAAAAATCTCGTCTCAGGTTCTAATCATTCCAGCCGTAAAATTGATAAACAAGGCATTTCAAAGTGACGAGTGTCTCAGGCATTTGCAATTCTTCGTATTGATACAAAATAATTGTCATTTAGGGTCAACAACCTCGTCTGAGGTTCTACATATTATAGCCGTAAAGTTGATAAGCGAGGCACTTAAAAGAGATGAATGTTATATATTTGCGATTTTCCGTATTGATACAAGAAAATTGTCATTTAGGGACGACAACCTCGTCTCAGGTTCTATATATTTTAGACGTAAAATTGTAAAACGAGGCATTTAAAAGAGACGAGCGTTATATATTTGCAATTTTTCGTATTGGGACAAGAAAATTGTCATTAAGGAACGACAACCTTGGCTCAGGTTCTATATATTTTATCTTTAAAATTGATAAACGAGGCATTTAAAAGAGACGAGCGTTCTATATTTGCGATTTTTCGTATTGTTGCAAGATAATTGTCATTTAGGGACGACAACCTCGTTTCAGGTTTTATATATTTTAGCCGTAAAGTTGAAAAACAAGGCATTTAAAAGAGACGAGTGTCAAGTATTGGCGATTTTTCGTATTGATACAAGATAATTGTCATTTAGGGTCAATAACCTCGTCTGAGGTTGTATATATTTCGGCCGTAGAATTGATAAACGAGGCATTTAAAAGAGACGAGCGTTATATATTTGCAATTTTTCGTATTGGGACAAGAAAATTGTCATTAAGGAACGACAACCTTGGCTCAGGTTCTATATATTTTATCTTTAAAATTGATAAACGAGGCATTTAAAAGAGACGAGCGTTATATATTTGCGATTTTTCGTATTGTTGCAAGATAATTGTCATTTAGGGACGACAACCTCGTTTCAGGTTCTATATATTTTAGCCGTGAATTCTATAAACGAGTCATTTAAAAGAGATGAGTGTCTCATATATTTCCGACATTTTGTATTGATACATGATAATTGTACTTTAGGGTCAACAACGTCGTCCCCGGTCTTATATCTTAGCCGTGGAATTGATAAACGTGGCATTTCAAAGGGACGAGTGTCATGTATTTGTGATTTTTCGTAATGTTACAGGATAATTGTCATTTAGGGTCGACAACCTTGTCTCAGGTTCTATATGTTTTCGTCGTAAAATTGATAAACGAGGCATTTAAAATTGACCAGTATCTCATATGTTTGTAATTTTTCGAATTGACGCAGGATAGTTGTACTAGGCTCAACTATTTCGTTTCAGGTTCTTATATTTTGTCCCTAAAATTGATAAACCAGGCATTTAAAACAGACGAGTTTTATGTATTTGCGATTTTTCGTATTGATACAAGAAAATTGTCATTTAGGGACGACAACCTTGGCTCAGGTTCTATATATTTTATCTGTAAAAATTGATAAACCAGGCATTTAAAGGAGACGAGTGTCAAGTATTGGCGATTTTTCGTATTGATACAAGATAATTGTCATTTAGGGTCAATAACCTCGTCTCAGGTTGTATATATTTCGGCCGTAGAATTGATAAACGAGGCAATTCAAAGTGACGAGTGCCATGTATTTGCGAATTTTCGTATTGATGCAAGATAATTGTACTTTAGGGACGACAACCTCGTCTCAGGTTCAATATATTATATCCGTAAAGTTGATAAGCGAGGCATTTCAAAGTGACGAGTGTCTCATACATTTGCAATTTTTCGTATTGATACAAGAAAATTGTCATTTAGGGATGACAACCTTGTCTCAGGTTCTATATATTTCAGCCGTAAAATTGATAAAGAAGGCATTTCAAAGTGACGAGTGTCTCATGGATTTGCAATTCTTCGTATTGATACAAAGTAATTGTCATTTAGGGTCAACAACCTCGTCTGAGGCTCTATATATTTTAGACGTAAAATTGATAAACGAGGCATGTAAAAGAGACGAGCGTTATATATTTGCGATTTTTTGTATTGATGCAAGAAAATTGTAAATTAGGGACGACAACCTTGTCTCAGGTTCTATATATTTCAGCCGTAGAATTGATAAACGAGGCATTTCAAAGTGACGAGTGTTATATATTTGCAATTTTTGTATTGATACAAGATAATTGTCATTTAGGGTCAACAACCTCGTCTGAGGTTCTATATATTTTGGCCATAAAATTGATAAACAAGGCATTTCAATGTGACTAGTCTCATATATTTGCGATTTTTCGTATTGATATAGGATAATTGTACTTTAGGGACGGCAACCTCGTCTCAGGTTCAATATATTATTGCCGTAAAGTTGATAAGCGAGGCATTTCAAAGTGACAAGTGTCTCATACATTTGCAATTTTTCGTATTGATACACGAAAATTGTCATTTAGGGATGACAACCTTGTCTCAGGTTCTATACATTATAGCCGTAAAATTTATAAACGAGGCATTTAAACAGACGAGTGTTATATATTTGCGATTTTTCGTATTGATACAAGATAATTGTCATTCAGGGTCAAAAATCTCGTCTCAGGTTCTAATCATTCCAGCCGTAAAATTGATAAACAAGGCATTTCAAAGTGACGAGTGTCTCAGGCATTTGCAATTCTTCGTATTGATACAAAATAATTGTCATTTAGGGTCAACAACCTCGTCTGAGGTTCTACATATTATAGCCGTAAAGTTGATAAGCGAGGCACTTAAAAGAGATGAATGTTATATATTTGCGATTTTCCGTATTGATACAAGAAAATTGTCATTTAGGGACGACAACCTCGTCTCAGGTTCTATATATTTTAGACGTAAAATTGTAAAACGAGGCATTTAAAAGAGACGAGCGTTATATATTTGCAATTTTTCGTATTGGGACAAGAAAATTGTCATTAAGGAACGACAACCTTGGCTCAGGTTCTATATATTTTATCTTTAAAATTGATAAACGAGGCATTTAAAAGAGACGAGCGTTCTATATTTGCGATTTTTCGTATTGTTGCAAGATAATTGTCATTTAGGGACGACAACCTCGTTTCAGGTTTTATATATTTTAGCCGTAAAGTTGAAAAACAAGGCATTTAAAAGAGACGAGTGTCAAGTATTGGCGATTTTTCGTATTGATACAAGATAATTGTCATTTAGGGTCAATAACCTCGTCTGAGGTTGTATATATTTCGGCCGTAGATTTGATAAACGAGGCATTTAAAAGAGACGAGCGTTATATATTTGCAATTTTTCGTATTGGGACAAGAAAATTGTCATTAAGGAACGACAACCTTGGCTCAGGTTCTATATATTTTATCTTTAAAATTGATAAACGAGGCATTTAAAAGAGACGAGCGTTCTATATTTGCGATTTTTCGTATTGTTGCAAGATAATTGTCATTTAGGGACGACAACCTCGTTTCAGGTTTTATATATTTTAGCCGTAAATTCTATAAACGAGTCATTTAAAAGAGACGAGCGTTATATATTTGCAATTTTTCGTATTGGGACAAGAAAATTGTCATTAAGGAACGACAACCTTGGCTCAGGTTCTATATATTTTATCTTTAAAATTGATAAACGAGGCATTTAAAAGAGACGAGTGTTGTATATTTGCGATTTTTCGTATTGATACAAGATAATTGTAGTTTAGGGTCAACAACCTCGTCTGACGTTCTATATATTATAGCCGTAAAATTGATAAACGAGGCCTTTAAAAGAGACGAGTGTTATATATTTGCGATTTTTCGTATTGGTGCAAGATAATTGTCATTTAGGGTCAACAACCTCGTCTCAGGTTCTATATATTTTAGACGTAAAATTGTAAAACGAGGCATTTAAAAGAGACGAGCGTTATATATTTGCAATTTTTCGTATTGGGACAAGAAAATTGTCATTAAGGAACGACAACCTTGGCTCAGGTTCTATATATTTTATCTTTAAAATTGATAAACGAGGCATTTAAAAGAGACGAGCGTTATATATTTGCGATTTTTCGTATTGTTGCAAGATAATTGTCATTTAGGGACGACAACCTCGTTTCAGGTTCTATATATTTTAGCCGTGAATTCTATAAACGAGTCATTTAAAAGAGATGAGTGTCTCATATATTTCCGACATTTTGTATTGATACATGATAATTGTACTTTAGGGTCAACAACGTCGTCCCCGGTCTTATATCTTAGCCGTGGAATTGATAAACGTGGCATTTCAAAGGGACGAGTGTCATGTATTTGTGATTTTTCGTAATGTTACAGGATAATTGTCATTTAGGGTCGACAACCTTGTCTCAGGTTCTATATGTTTTCGTCGTAAAATTGATAAACGAGGCATTTAAAATTGACCAGTATCTCATATGTTTGTAATTTTTCGAATTGACGCAGGATAGTTGTACTAGGCTCAACTATTTCGTTTCAGGTTCTTATATTTTGTCCCTAAAATTGATAAACCAGGCATTTAAAACAGACGAGTTTTATGTATTTGCGATTTTTCGTATTGATACAAGAAAATTGTCATTTAGGGACGACAACCTTGGCTCAGGTTCTATATATTTTATCTGTAAAAATTGATAAACCAGGCATTTAAAGGAGACGAGTGTCAAGTATTGGCGATTTTTCGTATTGATACAAGATAATTGTCATTTAGGGTCAATAACCTCGTCTCAGGTTGTATATATTTCGGCCGTAGAATTGATAAACGAGGCAATTCAAAGTGACGAGTGCCATGTATTTGCGAATTTTCGTATTGATGCAAGATAATTGTACTTTAGGGACGACAACCTCGTCTCAGGTTCAATATATTATATCCGTAAAGTTGATAAGCGAGGCATTTCAAAGTGACGAGTGTCTCATACATTTGCAATTTTTCGTATTGATACAAGAAAATTGTCATTTAGGGATGACAACCTTGTCTCAGGTTCTATATATTTCAGCCGTAAAATTGATAAAGAAGGCATTTCAAAGTGACGAGTGTCTCATGCATTTGCAATTCTTCGTATTGATACAAAGTAATTGTCATTTAGGGTCAACAACCTCGTCTGAGGCTCTATATATTTTAGACGTAAAATTGATAAACGAGGCATGTAAAAGAGACGAGCGTTATATATTTGCGATTTTTTGTATTGATGCAAGAAAATTGTAAATTAGGGACGACAACCTTGTCTCAGGTTCTATATATTTCAGCCGTAGAATTGATAAACGAGGCATTTCAAAGTGACGAGTGTTATATATTTGCAATTTTTGTATTGATACAAGATAATTGTCATTTAGGGTCAACAACCTCGTCTGAGGTTCTATATATTTTGGCCATAAAATTGATAAACAAGGCATTTCAATGTGACTAGTCTCATATATTTGCGATTTTTCGTATTGATATAGGATAATTGTACTTTAGGGACGGCAACCTCGTCTCAGGTTCAATATATTATTGCCGTAAAGTTGATAAGCGAGGCATTTCAAAGTGACAAGTGTCTCATACATTTGCAATTTTTCGTATTGATACACGAAAATTGTCATTTAGGGATGACAACCTTGTCTCAGGTTCTATACATTATAGCCGTAAAATTTATAAACGAGGCATTTAAACAGACGAGTGTTATATATTTGCGATTTTTCGTATTGATACAAGATAATTGTCATTCAGGGTCAAAAATCTCGTCTCAGGTTCTAATCATTCCAGCCGTAAAATTGATAAACAAGGCATTTCAAAGTGACGAGTGTCTCAGGCATTTGCAATTCTTCGTATTGATACAAAATAATTGTCATTTAGGGTCAACAACCTCGTCTGAGGCTCTATATATTTTAGACGTAAAATTGATAAACGAGGCATGTAAAAGAGACGAGCGTTATATATTTGCGATTTTTTGTATTGATACAAGAAAATTGTAATTTAGGGACGACAACCTTGTCTCAGGTTCTATATATTTCAGCCGTAAAATTGATAAACGAAGCATTTCAAAGTGATGAGTGTGATATATTTGCGATTTTTGTATTGATACAAGATAATTGTCATTTAAGGTCAACAACCTCGTCTGAGGTTCTATATATTTTGGCCATAAAATTGATAAACAAAGCATTTAAAATTGACGAGTGTCTCTTATATTTGCGATTTTTCGTATTGATACAGGATAATTGTAGTTTAGGGACGACAAGCTCGTCTCAGGTTCTATATATTTCAGCCGTAAAATTGATAAACGAGGCATTTCAAAGTGATGAGTGTGATATATTTGCGATTTTTCGTATTGATACAAAATAATTGTTATTTAGGGTCAACAACCTCGTCTGAGGCTCTATATATTTTAGCCGTAAAATTGATAAACGAGGCATTTCAATGTGACTAGTCTCATATATTTGCGATTTTTCGTGTTCATACAAGATAATTAGCAGTTAGGGTCAATAACATCGTCTCAGGTTCTACATATTTTAGCCGTAAAATTGATAAACGAGGCATTTCAAAGAGACGATTGATACATATTTGCGATTTTTCGTATTGATACAAGATAATTGTCATTTAGGATCGACAAACTTGGCTCAGGTTCTATATATTTTATCTGTAAAATTGATAAACCAGGCATTTAAAGGAGACGAGTGTTACGTATTTGCGATTTTTCGTATTGATACAAGATAATTGCACTTTAGGGACGACAACCTCGTCTCAGGTTCTACATATTATAGCCGTAAAGTTGACAAGCGAGGCATTTAAAAGAGATGAATGTTATATATTTGCGATTTTTTGTATTGATGCAAAAAATATTCATTTAGGGTCAACAACCTTGTTTCAGGTTTTTTTACTTTAGCCGTAAGATCGATATACGAAGCATTTATAAGAGACGAGTGTCTCATATATTTGCGATTTTCCGTATTGATACAGGATAATTGCACTTTAGGGACGACAACCTCATCTCTGGTTCTATATATTATAGCCATAAAGTTGACAAGCGAGGCATTTAAAAGAGATGAATGTTATATATTTGCGATTTTTCGTATTGGTGCAAGATAATTGTCATTTAGGGTCAACAACCTCGTCTCAGGTTCTATATATTTTAGACGTAAAATTGTAAAACGAGGCATTTAAAAGAGACGAGCGTTATATATTTGCAATTTTTCGTATTGGGACAAGAAAATTGTCATTAAGGAACGACAACCTTGGCTCGGGTTCTATATATTTTATCTTTAAAATTGATAAACCAGGCATTTAAAGGAGACGAGTGTTACATATTAGCGATTTTTCGTATTGATACAAGATAATTGTCACTCAGGGTCAACAACCTCGTCTCAGGTTCTATATATTTTAGTCGTAAAATTGATAAACGAGGCATTTAAAAGAGACGAGTGTGATATATTTGCGATTTTTCGAATTGTTGAAAGATAATTGTCATTTAGGGACGACAACCTCGTTTCAGGTTCTATATATTTTAGCCGTAAATTCTATAAACGAGTCATTTAAAAGAGATGAGTGTCTCATATATTTCCGACATTTTGTATTGATACATGATAATTGTACTTTAGGGTCAACAACTTCGTCTCCGGTCTTATATCGTAGCCGTGGAATTGATATACGTGGCATTTCAAAGAGACGAGTGTCATGTATTTGTGATTTTTCGTAATGATACAGGATAATTGTCATTTAGGGCAATAACCTCGTCTCAGATTGTATATATTTCGGCCGTAAAATTGATAAACGAGGCATTTCAATGCGACTAGTCTCATATATTTGCGATTTTTCGTATTGATACAAGATAATTGTCATTCAGGGTCAAAAATCTCGACCCAGGTTCTATATATTTCAGCCGTAAAATTGATAAACGAGGCCTTTAAAATGGACGAGTGTCTCTTATATTTGCGATTTTTCGTATTGATACAAGATAATTGTAGTTTAGGGAAAACAACCTCGTCCTAGGTTCTATATATTATAGCCGTAAAATTGATAAACGAGGCATTTCAATGTGACTAGTCTCATATATTTGCGATTTTTTGTGTTCAAACAAGATAATTAGCAGTTAGGGTCAACAACATCGTCTCAGGTTCTACATATTTTAGCCGTAAAATTGATAAACGAGGCATTTAAATGTGACGATTGATACATATTTGCGATTTTTCGTATTGATATAAGATAATTGTCATTTAGGATCGACAACCTTGGCTCAGGTTCTATATATTTTATCTGTAAAATTGTTAAACCAGGCATTTAAAGGAGACGAGTGTTACATATTTGCGATTTTTCGTATTGATACAAGATAATTGCACTTTAAGGACGACAACCTTGTCTCAGGTTCTATATATTTTAGCCGTAAAGTTGAAAAACAAGGCATTTAAAAGAGACGAGTGTCAAGTATTGGCGATTTTTCGTATTGATACAAGATAATTGTCATTTAGGGTCAATAACCTCGTCTGAGGTTGCATATATTTCGGCCGTAGAATTGATAAACGAGGCATTTCAAAGTGACTAGTCTCATATATTTGCGATTTTTCGTATTGATATAGGATAATGTACTTTAGGGACGACAACCTCGTCTCAGGTTCTACATATTATAGCCGTAAAGTTGATAAGCGAGGCACTTAAAAGAGATGAATGTTATATATTTGCGATTTTCCGTATTGATACAAGATAATTGCACTTTAGGGACGACAACCTCATCTCAGGTTCTATATATTATTGCCGTAAAATTGATAAGCGAGGCATTTCAAAGTGACGAATGTCTCATACATTTGCAATTTTTCGTATTGATACAAGAAAATTGTCATTTAGGGACGACAACCTCGTCTCAGGTTCTATATATTTTAGACGTAAAATTGTAAAACGAGGCATTTAAAAGAGACGAGCGTTATATATTTGCAATTTTTCGTATTGGGACAAGAAAATTGTCATTTAGGGATGACAACCTTGTCTCAGGTTCTATATATTTCAGCCGTAAAATTGATAAAGAAGGCATTTCAAAGTGACGAGTGTCTCATGCATTTGCAATTCTTCGTATTGATACAAAGTAATTGTCATTTAGGGTCAACAACCTCGTCTGAGGCTCTATATATTTTAGACGTAAAATTGATAAACGAGGCATGTAAAAGAGACGAGCGTTATATATTTGCGATTTTTTGTATTGATGCAAGAAAATTGTAAATTAGGGACGACAACCTTGTCTCAGGTTCTATATATTTCAGCCGTAGAATTGATAAACGAGGCATTTCAAAGTGACGAGTGTTATATATTTGCAATTTTTGTATTGATACAAGATAATTGTCATTTAGGGTCAACAACCTCGTCTGAGGTTCTATATATTTTGGCCATAAAATTGATAAACAAGGCATTTCAATGTGACTAGTCTCATATATTTGCGATTTTTCGTATTGATATAGGATAATTGTACTTTAGGGACGGCAACCTCGTCTCAGGTTCAATATATTATTGCCGTAAAGTTGATAAGCGAGGCATTTCAAAGTGACAAGTGTCTCATACATTTGCAATTTTTCGTATTGATACACGAAAATTGTCATTTAGGGATGACAACCTTGTCTCAGGTTCTATACATTATAGCCGTAAAATTTATAAACGAGGCATTTAAACAGACGAGTGTTATATATTTGCGATTTTTCGTATTGATACAAGATAATTGTCATTCAGGGTCAAAAATCTCGTCTCAGGTTCTAATCATTCCAGCCGTAAAATTGATAAACAAGGCATTTCAAAGTGACGAGTGTCTCAGGCATTTGCAATTCTTCGTATTGATACAAAATAATTGTCATTTAGGGTCAACAACCTCGTCTGAGGTTCTACATATTATAGCCGTAAAGTTGATAAGCGAGGCACTTAAAAGAGATGAATGTTATATATTTGCGATTTTCCGTATTGATACAAGAAAATTGTCATTTAGGGACGACAACATCGTCTCAGGTTCTATATATTTTAGACGTAAAATTGTAAAACGAGGCATTTAAAAGAGACGAGCGTTATATATTTGCAATTTTTCGTATTGGGACAAGAAAATTGTCATTAAGGAACGACAACCTTGGCTCAGGTTCTATATATTTTATCTTTAAAATTGATAAACGAGGCATTTAAAAGAGACGAGCGTTCTATATTTGCGATTTTTCGTATTGTTGCAAGATAATTGTCATTTAGGGACGACAACCTCGTTTCAGGTTTTATATATTTTAGCCGTAAAGTTGAAAAACAAGGCATTTAAAAGAGACGAGTGTCAAGTATTGGCCATTTTTCGTATTGATACAAGATAATTGTCATTTAGGGTCAATAACCTCGTCTGAGGTTGTATATATTTCGGCCGTAGAATTGATAAACGAGGCATTTAAAAGAGACGAGCGTTATATATTTGCAATTTTTCGTATTGGGACAAGAAAATTGTCATTAAGGAACGACAACCTCGTCTCAAGTTCAACATATTATAGCCGTAAAGTTGACAAGCGAGGCATTTAAAAGAGATGAATGTTATATATTTGCGATTTTTTGTATTGATGCAAAAAATTGTCATTTAGGGTCAACAACCTCGTTTCAGGTTTTTATACTTTAGCCGTAAGATCGATATACGAAGCATTTATAAGAGACGAGTGACTCATATATTTGCGATTTTCCGTATTGATACAAGAAAATTGTCATTTAGGGACGACAACCTTGTCTCAGGTTCTATATATTTTAGACGTAAAATTGATAAACGAGGCCTTTAAAAGAGACGAGTGTTATATATTTGCGATTTTTTGTATTGATGAAAAAATTTGTCATTTAGGGTCAACAACCTCTTTTCAGGTTTTTATATTTTAGCCGTAAAATTGTAAAACGAGGCATTTATAAGAGACGAGTGACTCATATATTTGCGATTTTTTGTATTGATGCAAAAAATTGTCATTTAGGGTCAACAACCTCTTTTCAGGTTTTTATATTTTAGCCGTAAGATCGATATACGAAGCATTTATGAGAGACGAGTGTCTCATATGTTTGCAATTTTCCGTATTGATACAAGATAATTGCACTTTAGGGACGACAACCTCATCTCAGGTTCTATATATTATTGCCGTAAAATTGATAAGCGAGGCATTTCAAAGTGACGAATATCTCTTACATTTGCTATTTTTCGTATTGATACAAGAAAATTGTCAGTTAGGGACGACAACCTTGTCTCAGGTTCTATATATTTTAGACGTAAAATTGATAAACGAGGCCTTTAAAAGAGACGAGTGTTATATATTTGCGATTTTTTGTATTGATGCAAAAATTTGTCATTTAGGGTCAACAACCTCTTTTCAGGTTTTTATATTTTAGCCGTAAAATTGTAAAACGAGGCATTTATAAGAGACGAGTGACTCATATATTTGCGATTTTTTGTATTGATGCAAAAAATTGTCATTTAGGGACGACAACCTCGTCTCCGGTTCTATATATTATTGCCGTAAAGTTGATAAGCGAGGCATTTCAAAGTGACGAGTGTCTCTTACATTTGCAATTTTTCGTATTGGTGCAAGAAAATTTTCATTTAGGGACGACAACCTTGTCTCAGGTTCTATATATTTTAGCCGTAAATTCTATAAACGATTCATTTAAAACAGACGAGTGTTATATATTTGCGATTTTTCGTATTGATACAAGATAATTGTCATTCAGGGTCAAAAATCTCGTCTCAGGTTTTATACATTCCAGCCGTAAAATTAATAAACGAGGCATTTCAAAGTGACGAGTGTCTCATGCATTTGCAATTCTTCGTATTGATACAAAATAATTGTCATTTAGGGTCAACAACCTCGTCTGAGGCTCTATATATTTTAGACGTAAAATTGATAAACGAAGCATGTAAAAGAGACGAGCGTTATATATTTGCGATTTTTTGTATTGATGCAAGAGAATTGTAATTTAGGGACGACAACCTTGACTCAGGTTCTATATATTTCAACCGTAAAATTGATAAACGAGGCATTTCAAAGTGACGAGTGTTATATATTTGCAATTTTTGTATTGATACAAGATAATTGTCATTTAGGGTCAACAACCTCGTCTGAGGTTCTATATATTTTGGCCATAACATTGATAAACAAGGCATTTAAAATTGACGAGTGTCTCTTATATTTGCGATTTTTCGTATTGATACAGGATAATTGTAGTTTAGGGACGTCAACCTCGTCCCAGGTTCTATATAATATAGCCGTAAAATTGATAAACGAGGCATTTCAATGTGACTAGTCTCATATATTTGCGATTTTTCGTATTGATATAGGATAATTGTACTTTAGGGACGACAACCTCGTCTCAGGTTCTACATATTATAGCCGTAAAGTTGACAAGCGAGGCACTTAAAAGAGATGAATGTTGTATATTTGCGATTTTCCGTATTGATACAAGATTATTGCACTTTAGGGACGACAACCTCATCTCAGGTTCTATATATTATTGCCGTAAAATTGATAAGCGAGGCATTTCAAAGTGACGAATGTCTCATACATTTGCAATTTTTCGTATTGATACAAGAAAATTGTCATTTAGGGACGACAACCTTGTCTCAGGTTCTATATATTTTAGCCGTAAAATTGATAAACGAGGCCTTTAAAAGAGACGAGGGTTGTATATTTGCGATTTTTCGTATTGATACAGGATAATTGTAGTTTAGGGTCAACAACCTCGTCTGAGGTTCTATGTATTATAGCCGTAAAATTGATAAACGAGGCCTTTAAAAGAGACGAGTGTTATATATTTGCGCGTTTTCGTATTGATACAAGATAATTGCACTTTAGGGACGACAACCTTGTCTCAGGTTCTATATATTTTAGCCGTAAAATTGAAAAACAAGGCATTTAAAAGAGACGAGTGCCAAGTATTGGCGATTTTTCGTATTGATACAAGATAATTGTCATTTAAGGTCAATAACCTCGTCTCAGGTTGTATATATTTCGGCCGTAGAATTGATAAACGAGGCATTTCAAAGTGACGAGTGTTATATATTTGCAATTTTTGTATTGATACAAGATAATTGTCATTTAGGGTCAACAACCTCGTCTGAGGTTCTATATATTTTGGCCATAACATTGATAAACGAGGCATTTCAAAGTGACGAGTGTCTCATTCATTTGCAATTTTTCGTATTGATACAAGAAAATTGTCGATTAGGGATGACAACCTTGTCTCAGGCTCTATACATTATAGCCGTAAAATTTATAAACGAGGCATTTAAAACAGACGAGTGTTATATATTTGCGATTTTTCGTATTGATACAAGATAATTGTCATTCAGGGTCAAAAATCTCGTCTCAGGTTTTATACATTCCAGCCGTAAAATTGATAAACGAGGCATTTCAAAGTGACGAGTGTCTCATGCATTTGCAATTCTTCGTATTGATACAAAATAATTGTCATTTAGGGTCAACAACCTCGTCTGAGGCTCTATATATTTTAGACGTAAAATTGATAAACGAAGCATGTAAAAGAGACGAGCGTTATATATTTGCGATTTTTTGTATTGATGCAAGAGAATTGTAATTTAGGGACGACAACCTTGACTCAGGTTCTATATATTTCAACCGTAAAATTGATAAACGAGGCATTTCAAAGTGACGAGTGTTATATATTTGCAATTTTTGTATTGATACAAGATAATTGTCATTTAGGGTCAACAACCTCGTCTGAGGTTCTATATATTTTGGCCATAACATTGATAAACAAGGCATTTAAAATTGACGAGTGTCTCTTATATTTGCGATTTTTCGTATTGATACAGGATAATTGTAGTTTAGGGACGTCAACCTCGTCCCAGGTTCTATATAATATAGCCGTAAAATTGATAAACGAAGCATTTCAATGTGACTAGTCTCATATATTTGCGATTTTTCGTATTGATATAGGATAATTGTACTTTAGGGACGACAACCTCGTCTCAGGTTCTACATATTATAGCCGTAAAGTTGACAAGCGAGGCACTTAAAAGAGATGAATGTTGTATATTTGCGATTTTCCGTATTGATACAAGATTATTGCACTTTAGGGACGACAACCTCATCTCAGGTTCTATATATTATTGCCGTAAAATTGATAAGCGAGGCATTTCAAAGTGACGAATGTCTCATACATTTGCAATTTTTCGTATTGATACAAGAAAATTGTCATTTAGGGACGACAACCTTGTCTCAGGTTCTATATATTTTAGCCGTAAAATTGATAAACGAGGCCTTTAAAAGAGACGAGGGTTGTATATTTGCGATTTTTCGTATTGATACAGGATAATTGTAGTTTAGGGTCAACAACCTCGTCTGAGGTTCTATGTATTATAGCCGTAAAATTGATAAAAGAGGCCTTTAAAAGAGACGAGTGTTATATATTTGCCATTTTTCGTATTGGTGCAAGATAATTGTCATTTAGTGTCAACAACCTCGTCTCAGGTTCTATATATTTTGGCCATAAAATTGATAAACAAGGCATTTCAATGTGACTAGTCTCATATATTTGCGATTTTTCGTATTGATATAGGATAATTGTACTTTAGGGACGACAACCTCGTCTCAGGTTCAATATATTATTGCCGTAAAGTTGATAAGCGAGGCATTTCAAAGTGACAAGTGTCTCATACATTTGCAATTTTTCGTATTGATACACGAAAATTGTCATTTAGGAATGACAACCTTGTCTCAGGTTCTATACATTATAGCCGTAAAATTTATAAACGAGGCATTTAAACAGACGAGTGTTATATATTTGCGATTTTTCGTATTGATACAAGATAATTGTCATTCAGGGTCAAAAATCTCGTCTCAGGTTCTATACATCCCAGCCGTAAAATTGATAAACGAGGCATTTCAAAGTGACGAGTGTCTCATGCATTTGCAATTCTTCGTATTGATACAAAATAATTGTCATTTAGGGTCAACAACTCGTCTGAGGCTCTATATATTTTAGACGTAAAATTGATAAACGAGGCATGTAAAAGAGACGAGCGTTATATATTTGCAATTTTTTGTATTGATGCAAGAAAATTGTAATTTAGGGACGACAACATCGTCTCAGGTTCTATATATTTCAGCCGTAGAATTGATAAACGAGGCATTTCAAAGTGACGAGTGTTATATATTTGCAATTTTTGTATTGATACAAGATAATTGTCATTTAGTGTCAACAACCTCGTCTGAGGTTCTATATATTTTGGCCATAAAATTGATAAACAAGGCATTTCAATGTGACTAGTCTCATATATTTGCGATTTTTCGTATTGATATAGGATAATTGTACTTTAGGGACGACAACCTCGTCTCAGGTTCAATATATTATTGCCGTAAAGTTGATAAGCGAGGCATTTCAAAGTGACAAGTGTCTCATACATTTGCAATTTTTCGTATTGATACACGAAAATTGTCATTTAGGGATGACAACCTTGTCTCAGGTTCTATACATTATAGCCGTAAAATTTATAAACGAGGCATTTAAACAGACGAGTGTTATATATTTGCGATTTTTCGTATTGATACAAGATAATTGTCATTCAGGGTCAAAAATCTCGTCTCAGGTTCTATACATTCCAGCCGTAAAATTGATAAACGAGGCATTTCAAAGTGACGAGTGTTATATATTTGCAATTCTTCGTATTGATACAAAATAATTGTCATTTAGGGTCAACAACCTCGTCTGAGGCTCTATATATTTTAGACGTAAAATTGATAAACGAGGCATGTAAAAGAGACGAGCGTTTTATATTTGCGATTTTTTGTATTGATACAAGAAAATTGTAATTTAGGGACGACAACCTTGTCTCAGGTTCTATATATTTCAGCCGTAAAATTGATAAACGAGGCATTTCAAAGTGACGAGTGTGATATATTTGCGATTTTTGTATTGATACAAGATAATTGTCATTTAGTGTCAACAACCTCGTCTGGGGTTCTATATATTTTGGCCATAAAATTGATAAACAAGGCATTTCAATGTGACTAGTCTCATATATTTGCGATTTTTCGTATTGATATAGGATAATTGTACTTTAGGGACGACAACCTCGTCTCAGGTTCAATATATTATTGCCGTAAAGTTGATAAGCGAGGCATTTCAAAGTGACAAGTGTCTCATACATTTGCAATTTTTCGTATTGATACACGAAAATTGTCATTTAGGGATGACAACCTTGTCTCAGGTTCTATACATTATAGCCGTAAAATTTATAAACGAGGCATTTAAACAGACGAGTGTTATATATTTGCGATTTTTCGTATTGATACAAGATAATTGTCATTCAGGGTCAAAAATCTCGTCTCAGGTTCTATACATCCCAGCCGTAAAATTGATAAACGAGGCATTTCAAAGTGACGAGTGTCTCATGCATTTGCAATTCTTCGTATTGATACAAAATAATTGTCATTTAGGGTCAACAACTCGTCTGAGGCTCTATATATTTTAGACGTAAAATTGATAAACGAGGCATGTAAAAGAGACGAGCGTTATATATTTGCAATTTTTTGTATTGATGCAAGAAAATTGTAATTTAGGGACGACAACCTCGTCTCAGGTTCTATATATTTCAGCCGTAGAATTGATAAACGAGGCATTTCAAAGTGACGAGTGTTATATATTTGCAATTTTTGTATTGATACAAGATAATTGTCATTTAGTGTCAACAACCTCGTCTGAGGTTCTATATATTTTGGCCATAAAATTGATAAACAAGGCATTTCAATGTGACTAGTCTCATATATTTGCGATTTTTCGTATTGATATAGGATAATTGTACTTTAGGGACGACAACCTCGTCTCAGGTTCAATATATTATTGCCGTAAAGTTGATAAGCGAGGCATTTCAAAGTGACAAGTGTCTCATACATTTGCAATTTTTCGTATTGATACACGAAAATTGTCATTTAGGGATGACAACCTTGTCTCAGGTTCTATACATTATAGCCGTAAAATTTATAAACGAGGCATTTAAACAGACGAGTGTTATATATTTGCGATTTTTCGTATTGATACAAGATAATTGTCATTCAGGGTCAAAAATGTCGTCTCAGGTTCTATACATTCCAGCCGTAAAATTGATAAACGAGGCATTTCAAAGTGACGAGTGTTATATATTTGCAATTCTTCGTATTGATACAAAATAATTGTCATTTAGGGTCAACAACCTCGTCTGAGGCTCTATATATTTTAGACGTAAAATTGATAAACGAGGCATGTAAAAGAGACGAGCGTTTTATATTTGCGATTTTTTGTATTGATACAAGAAAATTGTAATTTAGGGACGACAACCTTGTCTCAGGTTCTATATATTTCAGCCGTAAAATTGATAAACGAGGCATTTCAAAGTGACGAGTGTGATATATTTGCGATTTTTGTATTGATACAAGATAATTGTCATTTAAGGTCAACAACCTCGTCTGAGGTTCCATATATTTTAGCAGTAAAATTGATAAACGAGGCCTTTAAAATTGACGAGTGTCTCTTATATTTGCGATTTTTCGTATTGATACAGGATAATTGTAGTTTAGGGACAACAACCTCGACCCAGGTTCTATATATTATAGCCGTAAAATTGATAAACCAGGCATTTCAATGTGACTAGTCTCATATATTTGCGATTTTTCGTGTTGATACAAGATAATTAGCAGTTAGTGTCAACAACATCGTCTCAGGTTCTATATGTTTTAGTCGTAAAATTGATAAACGAGGCATTTAAAAGAGACGATTGATACATATTTGCGATTTTTCGTATTGATACAAGATAATTGTCATTTAGGATCGACAACCTTGGCTCAGGTTCTATATATTTTATCTGTAAAATTGATAAACCAGGCATTTAAAGGAGACGAGTGTTATATATTTGCGATTTTTCGAATCGATACAAGATAATTGCACTTTAGGGACGACAACCTCGTCTCAGGTTCTACATATTATAGCCGTAAAGTTGACAAGCGAGGCAATTAAAAGAGTTGAATGTTATATATTTGCGATTTTTTGTATTGATGCAAAAAATTGTCATTTAGGGTCAACAACCTCGTTTCAGGTTTTTATACTTTAGCCGTAAGATCGATATACGAAGCATTTATAAGAGACGAGTGACTCATATATTTGCGATTTTCCGTATTTATACAAGATAATTGCACTTTAGGGACGACAACCTCATTTCAGGTTCTATATATTATTGCCGTAAAATTGATAAGCGAGGCATTTCAAAGTGACGAATATCTCTTACATTTGCTATTTTTCGTATTGATACAAGAAAATTGTCAGTTAGGGACGACAACCATGTCTTAGGTTCTATATATTTTAGACGTAAAATTGATAAACGAGGCCTTTAAAAGAGACGAGTGTTATTTATTTGCGATTTTTTGTATTGATGCAAAAATTTGTCATTTAGGGTCAACAACCTCTTTTCAGGTTTTTATATTTTAGCCGTAAAATTGTAAAACGAGGCATTTATAAGAGACGAGTGACTCATATATTTGCGATTTTTTGTATTGATGCAAAAATGTGTCATTTAGGGTCAACAACCTCTTTTCAGGTTTTTATATTTTAGCCGTAAGATCGATTTACGAAGCATTTATGAGAGACGAGTGTCTCATATATTTGCGATTTTCCGTATTGATACAAGATAATTGCACTTTAGGGACGACAACCTCGTCTCCGGTTCTATACATTATTGCCGTAAAATTGATAAACCAGGCATTTAAAGGAGACGAGTGTTACATATTTGCGATTTTTCGTATTGATATAGGATAATTGTACTTTAGGGACGACAACCTCGTCTCAGGTTCAATATATTATTGCTGTAAAGTTGATAAGCGAGGCATTTCAAAGTAACAAGTGTCTCATACATTTGCAATTTTTCGTATTGATACACGAAAATTGTCATTTAGGGATGACAACCTTGTCTCAGGTTCTATACATTATAGCCGTAAAATTTATAAACGAGGCATTTAAACAGACGAGTGTTATATATTTGCGATTTTTCGTATTGATACAAGATAATTGTCATTCAGGGTCAAAAATCTCGTCTCAGGTTCTGTACATTCCAGCCGTAAAATTGATAAACGAGGCATTTCAAAGTGACGAGTGTTATATATTTGCAATTCTTCGTATTGATACAAAATAATTGTCATTCAGGGTCAACAACCTCGTCTGAGGCTCTATATATTTTAGACGTAAAATTGATAAACGAGGCATGTAAAAGAGACGAGCGTTATATATTTGCTATTTTTTGTATTGATACAAGAAAATTGTAATTTAGGGACGACAACCTTGTCTCAGGTTCTATATATTTCAGCCGTAAAATTGATAAACGAGGCATTTCAAAGTGACGAGTGTGATATATTTGCGATTTTTGTATTGATACAAGATAATTGTCATTTAAGGTCAACAACCTCGTCTGAGGTTCTATATATTTTGGCCATAAAATTGATAAACAAAGCATTTAAAATTGACGAGTGTCTCTTATATTTGCGATTTTTCGTATTGATACAGGATAATTGTAGTTTGGGGACGACAAGCTCGTCCCAGGTTCTATATAATATAGCCGTAAAATTTTTAAACGAGGCATTTCAATGTGACTAGTCTCATATATTCGCGATTTTTCGTATTTATGTAGGATAATTGTAGTTTCCTCGTCCCAGGTTCCATATATTTTAGCAGTAAAATTGATAAACGGGGCCTTTAAAATTGACGAGTGTCTCTTTTATTTGCGATTTTTCGTATTGATACAGGATAATTGTAGTTTAGGGACAACAACCTCGTCCCAGGTTCTATATATTATAGCCGTAAAATTGATAAACGAGGCATTTCAATGTGACTAGTCTCATATATTTGCGATTTTTCGTGTTCATACAAGATAATTAGCAGTTAGTGTCAACAACATCGTCTCAGGTTCTATATGTTTTAGTCGTAAAATTGATAAACGAGGCATTTAAAAGAGACGATTGATACATATTTGCGATTTTTCGTATTGATACAAGATAATTGTCATTTAGGATCGACAACCTTGGCTCAGGTTCTATATATTTAATCTGTAAAATTGATAAACCAGGCATTTAAAGGAGACGAGTGTTACATATTTGCGATTTTTCGAATCGATACAAGATAATTGCACTTTAGGGACGACAACCTCGTCTCAGGTTCTACATATTATAGCCGTAAAGTTGACAAGCGAGGCATTTAAAAGAGATGAATGTTATATATTTGCGATTTTTTGTATTGATGCAAAAAATTGTCATTTAGGGTCAACAACCTCGTTTCAGGTTTTTATACTTTAGCCGTAAGATCGATATACGAAGCATTTATAAGAGACGAGTGACTCATATATTTGCGATTTTCCGTATTGATGCAAGATAATTGTACTTTAGGGACGACAACCTCGTCTCAGGTTCTATATATTATAGCCGTAAAGTTGACAAGCGAGGCATTTAAAAGAGATGAATGTTATGTATTTGCGATTTTTCGTATTGATGCAAAAAATTGTCATTTAGGGTCAACAACCTCGTCTGAGGTTCTATATATTTTAGACGTAAAAATGATAAACGAGGCATGTAAAAGAGACGAGCGTTATATATTTGCGATTTTTTGTATTGATGCAAGAAAATTGTAATTTAGGGACGACAACCTTGTCTCAGGTTCTATATATTTCAGCCGTAAAATTGATAAACGAGGCATTCAAAGTGACGAGTGTTATATATTTGCGATTTTTGTATTGATACAAGATAATTCTCATTTAGGGTCAACAACCTTGTCTGAGGTTCTATATATTTTGGCCATAAAATTGATAAACAAGGCATTTAAAATTGACGAGTGTCTCTTATATTTGCGATTTTTCGTATTGATCCAGGATAATTGTAGTTTAGGGACGACAACCTCGTCCCAGGTTCTATATAATATAGCCGTAAAATTGATAAACGAGGCATTTCAATGTGACTAGTCTCATATATTTGCGATTTTTCGTGTTCATACAATATAATTAGCAGTTAGGGTCAACAACATCGTCTCAGGTTCTATATATTTTAGCCGTAAAATTGATAAACGATGCATTTAAAAGAGACGATTGATACCTATTTGCGATTTTTCGTATTGATACAAGATAATTGTCATTTAGGATCGACAACCTTGGCTCAGGTTCTATATATTTAATCTGTAAAATTGATAAACCAGGCATTTAAAGGAGACGAGTGTTACATATTTGCGATTTTTCGAATCGATACAAGATAATTGCACTTTAGGGACGACAACCTCGTCTCAGGTTCTACATATTATAGCCGTAAAGTTGACAAGCGAGGCATTTAAAAGAGTTGAATGTTATATATTTGCGATTTTTTGTATTGATGCAAAAAATTGTCATTTAGGGTCAACAACCTCGTTTCAGGTTTTTATACTTTAGCCGTAAGATCGATATACGAAGCATTTATAAGAGACGAGTGACTCATATATTTGCGATTTTCCGTATTGATACAAGATAATTGCACTTTAGGGACGACAACCTCATCTCAGGTTCTATATATTATTGCCGTAAAATTGATAAGCGAGGCATTTCAAAGTGACGAATGTCTCTTACATTTGCTATTTTTCGTATTGATACAAAATAATTGTCATTTAGGATCGACAACCTTGGCTCAGGTTCTATATATTTTATCTGTAAAATTGATAAACCAGGCATTTAAAGGAGACGAGTGTTACATATTTGCGATTTTTCGTATTGATACAAGATAGTTGCACTTTAGGGACGACAACCTCGTCTCAGGTTCTACATATTATAGCCGTAAAGTTGACAAGCGAGGCATTTAAAAGAGATGAATGTTATATATTTGCGATTTTTTGTATTGATGCAAAAAATTGTCATTTAGGGTCAACAACCTCGTTTCAGGTTTTTATACTTTAGCCCTAAGATCGATATACGAAGCATTTATAAGAGACGAGTGACTCATATATTTGCGATTTTTCGTATTGATACAAGATAATTGCACTTTAGGGACGACAACCTCATCTCAGGTTCTATATATTATTGCCGTAAAATTGATAAGCGAGGCATTTTAAAGTGACGAATGTCTCATACATTTGCAATTTTTCGTATTGATACAAGAAAATTGTCATTTAGGGACGACAACCTTGTCTCAGGTTCTATATATTTTAGCCGTAAAATTGATAAACGAGGCCTTTAAAAGAGACGAGTGTTGTATTTTTGCGATTTTTCGTATTGATACAAGATAATTGTCATTTAGGGTCAACAACCTCGTCTGAGGTTCTATATATTTTAGACGTAAAATTGATAAACGAGGCATGTAAAAGAGACGAGTGTCATGTATTTGCGATTTTTCGTATTCATACAGGATAATTGTCATTTAGGAACGACAACCTTGTCTCAGGTTCTATATGTTTTCGTCGTAAAATTGATAAACGAGGCATTTAAAATTGACCAGTATCTCATATGTTTGTAATTTTTCGAATTGACGCAGGATAGTTGTACTAGGCTCAACAATTTCGTCTCAGGTTCTTATATTTTGTCCCTAAAATTGGTAAACCAGGCATTTAAAACAGACGAGTTTTATGTATTTGCGATTTTTCGTATTGATACAAGAAAATTGACATTTAGGGACGACAACCTTGGCTCAGGTTCTATATATTTTATCTTTAAAATTGAAAAACCAGGCATTTAAAGGAGACGAGTGTTACATATTTGCGATTTTTCGTATTGATACAAACCAGGCATTTAAAGGAGACGAGTGTTACATATTTGCGATTTTTCAGGGACGACAACCTCGTCTCAGGTTCTATATATTATAGCCGTAAAGTTGACAAGCGAGGCATTTAAATGAGACGAGTGTTATATATTTGCGATTTTTCGTATTGATACAAGATAATTGTAATTTAGGGTCAACAACCTCGTCTCAGTTTCTATGTATTATAGCCGGAAAGTTGATAAACGAGGCATTTAAAAGAGACGAGTGTTATATACTTGCGATTTTTCGTATTGATATAAGATATTTGTTATTTAGGGACGACAACCTCGTCTCAGGTCCTATATACTTTAGCCGTGGAATTGATAAACGAGGCATTACCAAGGTACGTGTCTCATATATCTGCGATTTTTCGTATTGATACAAGATAATTGTAATTTAGCGTCAACAACTTCGTCTCAAGTTCTTATATCTTAGCTGTGGAAATGATAAACGAGGCATTTAAAAGAGACGAGCGTTATATATTTGCAATTTTTCGTATTGGGACAAGAAAATTGTCATTTAGGGACGACAACCTTGGCTCAGGTTTTATATATTTTAGACGTAAAATTGATAAATGATGCCTTTAAAAGAGACGAGTGTTGTATATTTGCGATTTTTCGTATTGATACAAGATAATTGTCATTTAGGTTCAACAACCTCGTCTCAGGTTCTAGATATTTTATACGTAAAATTGTTAATCGAGGCATTTAAAAGAGACGAGTGTTATATATTTGCAATTTTTTTGTATTGATACAAGAATATTGTTTTTAGGGACGACAAATCCGTATTCTTACTGATACGACAAAATAAGAACCCTATTCTCACTAATACGGGATAATAAATGCCGTATTCTTATTAATACGACAATATTAAATCCCGTATTACTTATTATATGCCAACCTGGACTCCAGTTTTTTCGTCTTTATGATAATTTAGGACAGCAAGAACCAGCCTTAAAAATCCGTATTTCAGGTATACTGTCAAACCTTCCATTTTGTTAGGGCTCTGTTGTATATGCATGGGTTAAGGATGTAATAATAATCATAAAATAATAACTTTTTTATTTACATCCATTATATACAATCGTTTTTCTCAAAGCAAGTAAGATAATAATAAAATAAATCTCAAAAGCACATAAAACTCATGTTAATTTTAGTGGAAAACACCTACACACTTATATATTTCAAAGAAATACTGTCTTTTTTTACTTCAAATGTAAAAAAACAAATAAAAATATATAATAATGCATACGTACATTTAAAAGAAGATAAAATGTATATATGCAGCCAAATTTTCATTGTCACCAATAAATCAAGCGTTTGGCTGTATGTTATCATCATTGTTCAGAATGTTCTGATTGACAAATTCCAAACAATGCATATTAGGTTCCCTTTCTGAGGGCTCTCCATAACGCCTAACAACACCAAGTGCTGTATCGCATCTTCGGATTAAATCTGTGGACAATTCATTACGCCACGGAAGACTTCTAAAAATCTTCTGCCCATTCTCATCTTCCTCCTTATCTGACATTGCCCAAACATTGAGTCTTTGCCACTGTTCCAGATCATCATCTCCCTTTTCAACTCTTTCTCGCATTGCAAACAACTAAAAAAAATATTGTTAATAAAAAGATGGTGATCAAACAGAAATGCATTAAACTTTTGTGGTTCAGCTTCACCAGCAAAAACAGAACAATTTTTTTTCTGCAAACACCTTCCCTTAAAGTATGCAATAACAGCTTCATAATAGAGATGGAGAACTGTTAACATTGTATTAAAATACTCACTCTATGCCTGGATGTTATCATGCGTCTATTTCTTTTTACCATCCCTTGTTCTTCTTCACTTTTTAGAAGTAATTTGTGCTTTCTTTTTTGGCTTTCAAAATATCGATTCACTGCTCCTGAAAGAAAGTGCACAATTAAATTATTTCAAAATGTAATTGCTACTGGATTTAACATATCGGGAGTTCGTTCAAGTATAAATATTTATTAACTGTCTGACAAATCCATAAAATTATGACACTGCTATTAATCAACCTGTAAATTATTATATACATACTTCTCTGCACTCTTTTAGATTCTGAGCATTCACCATCTTTTAAACCCTGTAGTATGTTATTTGTTACCATCACATTTTCTTTGACTTTATACCTTAAAGTGATCAATAAAGTATAATATGCATTTTAAGAGTTCCAGGTTTGTGATAAAGTAAAAATGATATTTACGCTTTTGTGTAATCCCAACCACCTTCCTCCTCATATTGCAGATACAAATCCCGGATCATTTTTTGTGTAAATAAAAACATTTTACATATGAATGTGTTTCTATATTTTATTTCTCATAAAAGTATAACATGAAATAAAAAAAACTTACTGAGAGCTCCACAGGAATGCTAACTTTTGTTGTTTCTTTAGGTGCTTTTAAAATTGAAATTTCATCTCTGAGGGTCTGAATTTCTAATTTTAAATCGTCAACCTCATTTCTGTAAAACAATTTTACGTCCTCTAATTTTTTCGTAAACTTGTCTTCCATGTTGTTGACGATCCAGTTTCAAATTTAAGCAAAATCACATGCAAGCCATCTTAGCTCGAAAAAAATAAAAAAGTTATTTGAAAAGTCGCCAACTCACGTTTGCAGCTGATATTGGCACTTTTATGTCTCTGACTGTTGTGTTATATTCTTACCTGAGCATGTTTGTGCTGTTATTGCTCGTAGGAGTAGACAAAACTGATGACGAAACGAAAAGATCTTGTGTTGGTGAAGATCTAAAAGTATTTACATCAGCAAGATGATCAAAATATGTAAAAATATGGGTTAATCTAAGGAATAACAAATTAGCAAACTCACTTGTACAAATTTCTGTTGCTCGTGGAGCTTGATTTTGGTAGTAATACCCTCACACCTTTAGGAGTTGTAAACCTTTTATTAAAAAAACTTCCACTTGATGCCATTATTTGATTTTTGAATATTATATATTATTTTTGAGATATAAGGTAGCTAATGAGAAAATGTTTGCCAGAAAATATATTTGCTGCAGATGGAGAAGAGAATGGAGAAGAAACATCAACAAGAAGGACAATGTTGGAAAAACTCTAAAATTGGCGCCACAAATATTGCAGGGGGAGAAATGGTTACAACATTTAAAATATCTATATATATATATTTTTCAAATTTTGTAATGAACGCACGGAATATATTTTATTTTGACAAATTGATTAATAAATATTTTATATCTCCGAATATTTGTAATTTTCTGACATTGGAGGCAATGGTTAACATTTAAGTATCCCCATCCCATTGTCTGCTTATGCTATATTTATCAAAAAACAGGACCCAATGATGGAATGAGTTTTGATCACTTAATATAATTATTCATCAATTACTTAAATAAGACTTGCTTGTTTGAATAAACTAAAGTTTAAAGATATAATAGAAATTTTTCTATCCCCCTTAAAAAGCATTTAATGTGCCATTAACACATGCCAGTCCTGAAAATATATAAAATATTCCTCAAAAAAATAAATAAATTTTTGCGGGACGATAGCTTCTTTGTCTGAAAACCATGGCTGCGGAAGCTGTGGAAGCACGAGCTTCAAGAAAGTTGTGCATCTTTTGTGGTCAAAGCGTTTCAAAAACGAATTATTACTTAAAACATAGGACAGGAAATTGCATCAAAACTAAAATAAAACCAAGATATTGTCTCAAGAAGACCAAAGTTTTACTGCATGAAAAGCATCATGACGTGAAGGAAATGAGTTTGGATAATGAAGAAATTAATGCAAGCTGTAGCAATGGTGAGAGGTCAGAAGAAGAAAGTGATTTGGAAAACACTCATTCGAGAGGTGAGAACTTGTTATATGTTAATTCACTGTCAGCAAGGTTGACCTTTCCGTGACATGATTCACAGCTAGCTAGTCACGTATTGCAAACTTTTTCTGCAAATGTCAGACCCTAACAACCTTCTCCTCTTTGCAGAAAAATTTTAGACTTATAGCGTACTGCAATTGACAAGGCAAATACCGTCTTAACAAAGATTCTTGGTTTCAAATATGCAGATTTTTAATGATGTGATTTTTCTTTAAGTTGAACTTACAAAGTTTACTCTAATTTAACTGTTGTTCGTGTATGGGTGTCAGTGTGATGACAAGAAAAATATATAAATTGTCAACATTAACACAAGTTCGCTGATGTGAATCAGGCAAATGACATTTCATTTTGACTTCCAAGGAATAGTGAGGATCATAAGAAGATTTGTGAGGCTTGGCTTTTGTGCCAAACTAAAGACCAACAAAGAGAACACTAAAAAGTTAATGGCGCCAGATATACTGAATTGTTAAAACTGCCATATTTTGATCCCATTGTAATGCACGAGATTGATCCTATACATAATTTGATGTTAAGGGTTGCTAAGCATACATTCGTGATTTGGGTGGAACATAGTTACATCTCTGATGACCAGTTAGCTCAAATTGATTTCAAAATGAAAAAAGTGAACGTGCCTTCTGACATTGGAAGAATCGCAAGGTGTATATCTGTTGCCTACAAATCCATTAAAGCTGACGAGTGGAAGCACAGGACTTTGATATACTCCATGTACTGTTTGCAGGGAATAATCAATAAAAAGGACTTTAGTATTTGGTGTCTTTTTGTCAATGCTTCTTCTTTATTGTGTAAACGGTCTATAACTTATCAGGAGGTAAAACAGGCACATCAATTGTTAAAAATATTTTTTTTTCAATTCCAAGATCGTTATGGTTGTGACAAATGTGTGCCAAATATGCATCTAATGTTGCACCTGAAACAATGTATCAAGGAATATGGATCTGTGTACGGATTTTGGTGCTTTCCGTTTGAACGGTTTAATGGCATAATGGGAAATTTTCATGTAAACAATATCTCTATAACAATTCAAGTTATGAGAAAATTTGTTTCAGGTTGTCAGTTAAGAACAGGAGAAGATGTGGAAACTTTCAAAATCACCAATGCTGTACAATATGACAATGAGAAACTAATACTTTGTGTTCGTTACTCAAATGATGTGTCGGGTTCTCGGCTGGAGTTTAATTGTGAAAAGAAATTGTCAATAGCGCATCGAATCACTTTGCCACCATCTGATATGGAAAACATCAACAAAAGTTTAAAAAGGTTGTATCTTGAAATAAGCATTCGTATTTCACCGTTCGTGAAAAAAATTCACTCGTGTTGGTAATTCCAATGTTGTTATTGCAACTCAAAGTTATCGTGGTGCAATGTCTGCATACGGTGTCTGTGTTTTCCGCTATCGAAATGACGAATCCGGTGTTTAGGAAGAGAGACCAGCAGCTATTAATGGATTGTACGAAATAAAAGTAATAAAAGAGTCGGATGACACAGAGATTACCGTTAACCATTTTTTGTACATTGCTCGTGGTTTAAAAAAACATCAAAACAAAGATTTCTTTGGCATTAACTGCCCAACAAAGATGTGGTCCACTAAGTATGAAGATTATTCACACACAAGTTTCAATCCCCCCAAGTTTTTCCTTCGATCATGTATATGTTGTAAAGAAGAAATTATGTTACAAAGTTTAGGAGCAAGGTAATGTTCTGATACTGTTAACGTAATCATTCCCTTGCCATCAAAATCATTACTTGACTAAAACCTGAAATATGTTATGTACTTTGGAATTATTGTTCTTTTTGAAATTATAACCATATAAAGAGCCTTGTTAATTTTTTAATTTACTAATCTTATCGCAATAATAGTTTTTCTTATAATAGTTTCAATTTACCAAACATTTGTGTACTTTAGTTCTTGTTACATGCCATGTAACCATAAGTTTATTTTGTAAAAAGTGTAGAAATATGATGCTTACTCTACGAAACTTGTGTTTTTAAAATATGATGTTCATAAAAAATAAGTGACTAATATTTTTTACAGACTAAATTTTATTAACGACTAAGCAAACCTAAAAATATGGTTGTTGATGGGCGTTACTACCAATTATTTTTCTCAAAATGAGTAATTATATATTCTTGAGTATTATTAGATAAACAAAAACAGCAATGGAAAATAAACAATGTGAAAAAGAAAAAAAAGCAACAAAGGATTTTTCAAATAATAGGTAAATAAATTGTTGTATAATTAGCTTTAAAAAAGATTGTTTATCAACTGCTCATCTCATTATTACTAAATAATTTTCATATTCAACAATAAACTATAATTCTTTTTTTGGTTTAGATACAAACATAAACGATCCGCAAAAAGTAAAACCATCCGTAACAAGGCTAAGAAAATCAGCCAAAGGGAAAAGAAGAAAACAGTAAAGAAATCTCAGGTGGAATTAGAGCAAAAGCAAGAAGTCAGAATTATGGAACTTGAGAGGGAAAATGAAACCATTATGAGAGCAGTACGGAACTGTAAAAATCCAATCATGCAGCATAAAATAAATAATAGGCTGCACGAACAAGTTTGTAAATCTTTACTGAGACTCCATCAGAATAAAAGTTTTAACATTAATCGTACAATTAACTATAAAGTGATCGAATTTGAAGAAGACGACTTAGAATGTCATAATGTCCTTGCGTCTGGTGTTTTTGGGACTGTAAAAGGTGGCATTATAAAAAGCATCAAAGAAAAAGTTGCTGTGAAAAAGTTTAATGAACACTCATCAAATGCTGATATTTTAGCAGAAGCCAAGCTGATGTTGGTAATGGCAGGTCATCCAAATTTCCCTTTTTTTTTTGGTATAGTTGGAAATTGTAGAATTGTCATAGAACTGATTGTGAATGCTGATGGCAGTAGATCACCGACTTTTTATGATGTAATGTCAGCCGATTCATTATCGCACAATCAATGGATTTCAGTTCTAATCGTACTATGTAAAGCAGTTCAAGAAATGCACAACCGTGGCATTGTACACAATGATCTACATAGTAGAAATGTGTTACTTCGTGATGGATCATATGTTAAGGTAATAGATTTTGGTAAAGCTACGCTCATTCATGTCCCTGTAGTGTACGTTGTCAAACCTGGGTCTGAAAAACAAAAAACATAAAACAGAATTCCTCGTCATCTTGCTTATGAACTAAGAAATGTGCCTGGTTCTTACAATTCTGAAGCAACAGATATTTATTCTGTTGGGTACCTAATGGACAGACTGTCAGTTCGAATGAAATTTGAAAAATTGTCATTTATTGCATTGCATCTAATGGAAAAAAAACCAAAAGCTAGGCCACTTTTACCATCAGTTGTGAATCATCTTAGAAAAAATATTTTTTAGTCATGTATTTATAATGACAATAAACATGCAAATTCTTGCTCCAAAACCTAATTTTAAAGCAATGCTTTTTGTTTTTCATGGGAAGTGCACTGTTTGGCTTGACGCGTGTAGTGGATGGAGCCATCAGACAAGCTGCAAGCATACGTTTGTGAGCTTGGCATGGAACATGATCCATTCTATGTAACCAATATAATTTTAAGCCTTTACTTTGTAAAGCAATGAGTTGCATGTTCATCAGTTTGTAATGTATTTCGTATTATTTCATTTAGTTTATTCGATAAAAAAATACTTTGTTTTACTCAAAAACTCTTAACGCTACCTTGATTCGATAGTTGGTGAATATTTGGTACAAATATCTGTGTCAGTAATAACGTTGAGTAATTTTACGTCAAAATTTTCGCACTGAATGTTGCCATGGAAAGTGCACCGTTTGGCTTGATGCGTTTAGTGGATGGAGCCATCAGACAAGCTGCGAGCACACGTTTGTTAGCTTGGCACGGAACATGATCACGTTTAAGCAACTTTGTTAAGGCCTATTTTCAACATTCGGCTTCATTACTGGCGCGGGTGATGTCTGGTACGGCGGAATTTAAGTTCGATTTGTAACATATTTATGTATATGTAATTTTGAAATTTAATTGAAGTTTTTACTTTGTTTCAATAATAAAAAAACATTCACAGTAGTTTTTAATTTTTACAGAGCAAAAATGTAAACCCCGCGCCCGCTTTTAAAATAAAATTGGGGATGTACTTGCAGAATAATTTCAGTCCACAATCTCGTGCATACGGAACGATACGCTCTACCACATACGGATTCAATAGAATACGGCTTCCGTATTTCACCAAACAATTTTAATTCTGGCGAATACGGAAATATAAACGTATCCTATACGGATTCAGTAGAATACGGCTTCCGTATTTCACTGAACAATTTTAATTCTGGCGAATACGGAAATATACACGTATCCTGTGTAATACATTTTCCGTACATTTTTGTTATTCACCCGTATTCTTATTATAATACCAAATTCCGTTTTCCCGTATTCAGGCATGTTTCACGCAGTGTCTTATATCTTAGCCGTGGAATTGATAAACGAGGCATTTAGAAGTGACGAGTGTTATATATTTGCGATTTTTCGTATTGATCCAAGATGATTGTCATTTGGGCACGACAACCTCGTCTCAGGTTCCGTATATCTTAACCGTAAAAGTAATAAACGAGGCATTACAAAGTGACGAGTGTTATATATTTGCGATCTTTCGCATTGATACAAGATAATTACCATTTTGGAACGACAACCTCGTCTCAGGTTCTATGTTTTATAGCTGCAAAATTGATAAACGAGGCATTTCAAAGTGACGAGTGTCCTGTATTTGCGATTTGTCGTATTGATACAAGATAATTGTACTTAAGGGTCAACAACCTCGTTTCAGCTTCTTATATTTTATCCGTGGAATTACTAAGCGAGGCATTTAGAAGGGATGAGTGTTATATATTTGCGATTTTTCGTATTGATACAGGATAATTGTCATTTAGAACGGCAACCTCGTCTCAGGTTCTATATATTATAGCTGAAAAATTGATAAACGAGGTATTTCAAAGAGACGGGTGTCATGTATTTGCGACTTTTCGCATTGATCCAAGATGATTGTACTTTAGGGTCAACAACGTCTAGGATATTATACTTTAGCCGTGGAATTGATAAATGAGGCATTTAGAAGTGACGAGTGTTATACATTTGCGATTTTTCATATTGATACAAGATAATTATCATTTTGGGACGCCAACCTCGTCTCAGGTTCTATGTATTATAGCCGGAAAATTGATAAACGAGGCATTTTAAAGTGACGAGTGTCATATATTTGCGATTTTTCGTATTGATAAAAGATAATTGTCATTTAGGGTCAATAACTTTGTCTCAGGTTCTTTTACCTTAGCCGTGGAATTGATAAACGAGGCATTTAAAAGAGAGTAGTGTTATATATTCGCCATTTTTCGTATTGATACAAGATAATTGTCATTAAGGGACGACAACCTCGTCTCGGGTTCTATATATTTTAGTCGTAAAATTGACAAACGAGGCATTTAAAAGAGACGAATTTTATATATTTGCGATTTTTCGTGTTGATACAAGAAAATTTTCATTTAGGGACGACAACCTCGTCTCAGTTTCCATATATTTTAGTCGTAAAATTGATAAACATGGCATTTCAAAGTGTGCCATGTATTTGCAATTCTTCGTATTGATACAAAGCAATTGAAATTTAGGGACGACAACCTCGTCTCAGGTTCTATATATCTTAGCCGTAAAATTGATAAACGAGGCATTCAAAAGAGACGAGTGTTATATATTTGCAATTTTTCGTATTGATACAAGATAATTGTCATTTAGGGTCGAAAACCTCGTCTCAGGTTCTGTATATTTTAGACGTAAAATTGATAAACGAGGCATTTAAAAGAGACGCGTTTTATACATTTGCGATTTTTCGTATTGATACAAGATAATTGTCATTTAGGGACGACAACCTCCTCTCAGGTTCTATATATTATAGCCGTAAAATTGAAAGACGAGGTACTTCAAAGTCGAATAGATAGTTGTATATTAGGGTCAACAACGTCTAGGTTCTATATATTATAGCCGTAGAATTGATAAACGAGGTATTTCAAAGCGACAAGTGTCATGTATTTGCGATTTTTCGTATTGATTAAAGATGATTGTCATTTGGGCACGACAATCTCGTCTCAGGTTCTATGTATTATAGCCGGAAAATTGATAAACGAGGCATTTCAGAGTGACGAGTGTCCTGTATTTGCGATTTGTCGTATTGATACAAGATAATTGTACTTAAGGGTCAACAACCTCGTTTCAGGTTCTTATAATTTAGCCGTGGAATTGATAAGCGAGGCATTTAGAAGTGGCCAGTGTTATATATTTGCGATTTTTCGTATTGATACAAGATAATTGTACTTTGGGGTCAACAACGTCTAGGATATTATACTTTAGCCGTGGAATTAATAAACGAGGCATTTAGAAGTGACGAGCGTGATATATTTGCGATTTTTCGTATTGATACAGGATAATTGTCATTTAGGGACGACAACCACCTCTCAGGTTCTATATATTATAGCCGTAAAATTGATAAACGAGGTATTTCAAAGCGACGAGTGTCATGTATTTGCGATTTTTCGTATTGATCAAAGATGATTGTCATTTGGGCACGACAACCTCGTCTCAGGTTCTATATATCTTAGCCGTAAAAGTGATAAACGAGGTATTTCAAAATTACGAGTGTTATATATTTGCGCTTTTTCGTATTGATACAGGATAATTGTCATTTAGAACGACAACCTCGTCTCAGGTTCTATGTATTATAGCCGGAAAATTGATAAACGAGGCATTTCAGAGTGACGAGTGTCCTGTATTTGCGATTTGTCGTATTGATACAAGATAATTGTACATTAGGGTCAACAACGTCTAGGTTCTTATATTTTAGCTGTGGAATTGATAAACGAGGCATTTAGGAGTGACAAGTGTTATATATTTGCGATTTTTCGTATTAATACAAGATAATTGTCATTTAGGGTCAATAACCTTCGCTCAGGTTCTGTATATTTTAGCCGTGAAATTGATAAACCAGACATTCAAAACAGACGAGTGTTATGTATTTGCGATTTTTCGTATTGATACAAGAAAATTGTCATTTAGGGACGGCAACCTTGGCTCAGGTTCTATATATTTTATCTGTAAAATTGATAAACCAGGCATTTAAAAGACACGAGTGTTATATATATTTGCGATGTTTCGTATTGTACAAGATAATTGTCACTTAGGGTCAATCCAGTAATATTCGCTTGAAGTGGGAAGACCTAAAGTCTTCAGGTTAAGACTTAGTAAAGCGTAAACTGTATCACATGGAGGACACTTACTGTAATGTGTTACAAATCCAGTGGAGCGCTTGTAGGGTATAATATCGTTTTCATAAACCAACATTCACAGGGCTTATGATAAAGATAAAGCCTATTGTTACTTCTGCAAAGCAAATACAGTTGTTTAGCTTTTTTTATTTTGCATGAAAAGTTTCTGTGTATATTCAAAAATTAATTGTGAGTGGCACCAGACTGGGCGATTAGTGCAAAGTAAACGTGTTGCAGATCCAGGTATTTGTATTTATACGGCATGAAATTTAGATTATGTATTTAGCACTGTGCTTTAGAAGCACATTCCCACTTTCTCTGAGCTGGATAAGGTATTTGGTCCTAAACCTGGGACACATTTTATCTTTTTGAATTATTGTTAATCCTGAGAATCACTTAGATTGTTTTCTGTACACATGCTTGTCAACATTGATATGCTGTCAAAAAAAGTTTATCTGCGTCTCCAAAAATGGCCAAAATTAAAAACTCAGAAACTATGATAGTAGTAAAAAAATTTTTTGGGTTCATTTTATTAAACTGGTCTAAAAACATGTAACACTAAGTTTCAAGTCATTATTTCAATTTTTACTGAAGTAATAGGACTTTTACTTAGTATAGTTTTAGCATAGTTTTTCATACCATTGACACCAAAATGACTGCAGGGACTAATCGGTTTGAAATTAATCTATATAATACTACGCCAGTTCTGTCTGTTTGTGACTTTTGCAAAGTGGATAAAATTTCTTTGATAAAGACTATAAAACATCGCCTATGAATTTCTTCCGTAATTTAGCAAACTTTAACGTTAAAGCAATATTGACGTCAAAGGAAAGTATATTAAGAAGCCATTGCATTGCACTTTAAATTAGGCTAAATAACTTGGAAACGGGTGCAATTAACTGACGTCATCTCCTGCGTGGGTAACTAGGGACTACCCGAGACCAATTTGGGTAAGTTTTATAAACCTGGGTCACCGAATCCGTTTCGGAATGAACGGGTTAATGACGTCATCAAAAACTTTTAAACCCTAATATCTCTGCATCCATTTGTCAAAAGTACACGATATCTCTGCATCCATTTGTCAAAAGTACACGATCCTATACATTTGGTGGATTAGTGGATTTTTTCACGGTCCTTATCGACTAGTTTATAATATTTTAATAAGAACGAAAAAGTTACTGTGAGACATGGGTTTTAAACCTTAAAAATTTCCAGCAAGAAATTTGAAAACTAATGAATGACAAAATCGCTGAATTTTATCTTCAAATTTTAAATTTTTGTTAATGTAAAAGTAATTCACATGAAAAAGGTTTGTGATGCTTTTTAGGAAGAAATCTTCCATATTAGCCATATGAGGTGCAATGCATTTTCCTGCAGATGTTCTCAAGTATGTGTAGTATAATCTTAAAAAATGTGAACCAAAGTGCCCTGTACGTAAGTCCTAAAAATTTATGTCATTGGCTCACTCTTTACGAATGACACCACGTAACAATTAATTGTCTTGAAATATGAACATTTGTATGACGCACAAAATTGATTAGAAGTTTACTTTTTTATTGTATCTCAAACGAACTGAACTTTTTTTTGTCCAAGCAATGGGCCGTTACATGTAGCCGAATTGCCATTAACTAGCTATAGTAACTTATAGCATGTTTTTCTTTATTAAGTTATTATATGTTTTTAGGCCATAGTCATGCTAAGAAAATATTGAGAAAAATGAGGATAGCATTTACTGTTTTTAACACTACAGACTGTGTGATTCAGTGTTGATGTCCTTATCAAAAACCTAAAACCTTGATTATAAGTTTGGCTCTGTTCTTTTAATATTTTGGATAAAATATTTTAGTAGATATACAATATACCAAATGATTCAAATGTTTATATTTCTCTTTTATGTGTTTCAGCTACTAATTACAATTTGTTATATTTTAAGTATAACTTTGGAATTGCAGGCGTATGCAATAGATTGAATAGCTGATTGTATATGAATTAACGAAAAATGTTGTATTTTTTAACGTTTGGTTTCCCTTTTTCCCTGGTGTACTTCTGGAATGATAAACCAATTATATAGTTTTAGCGTATTCCGCTTTTACGTAACGCTTGTTTTACGTCTTTGATTTTTTTGGACATTTTCCATTTATATTTCATATTTTTTTATCATTTTTTTTGTTGCACATACTTATTTGCACATATTTTTTAGATTTTTTGTTTCAGCGTTTATAAACATAGAATAATGCAAATTGTGAGCAACCTCGATCCCAGGGCTTTTTTTCTTTATCCCATTTTTACTTACTTACTACATTACATGTTTGTGGATTGCAGTCTGCGCGTCAAGCGTTGTTTATTTTATGTTCGCTGCAATTTTTACTGCAAAAAGACGCTCTTATCAGATTGTCAATCATTCCAGTTCACGGATGCTGTTTTCGAAAATTAAGCATATCTGTAAAATATATTTCCTAACATGTAATAAATTACTAGTTGTATGTCACGTGGACAAATTTGCTTATGACTTATAACATATAATAATTAGTTAGTTAATGCTCAAACAAGATTTACTAATTGTGTAAACAAAGAAGTCTTTTAAAAAATCTTTTTGCAAAATAAGTTTGAAGAGCATAGTAAACAAAAACACGAAGTGCTCTCCTAATAAAGAATTATTACACAAATTTTTATTTCGTTTGGGACAAAAACTTCGATTCGAACAAAAAAACACATTCACTTTTTTGTCCCAGACAGACACTTATTTTAAACTTGTGGAGAGCAATTGCGTTACTTGTTGATGTTTATTACAAAGCGTGACCAAACCATTTGTCATGGTAAAATGTTTCAGTGTCATCAGAATAATCGAGAACTGTTTTTCTAACACCAAAACTCTATTGAAATATCGTCATGACTTATGGTGTAAGCGAAGCAATAATGACTTGAATCTGAATTATTTCGCACAATTATCATTCGGCAAGCAGGACTTGATATCGCTTTGCCTTTGATAAACGAGTGTGCATCAAACAACACAGAGCACTTCCATCAAATCAGGTTATAATCGTAAAGTGAAGACTCTGAAACAGCTTAACAAATTCATCGCTGTTTAATACGCCATGAATAGATCTTGCATTCAAAAACTCCGTCGTAATGTAACGCTTGCACAAATCTTCTTACTGGTTGACATCTAGTTTCTTGTACCCATAATTCTTGATATAAAATTGTAATCGTAACATATTATACTTGCAGATACACGTATTGACACCATGATCGGATCTTTGATGTCACGATATTTGTTTGTTTCATATTTTTATCTAAATAAATACAAGATCAATAAAGTTTACAGATTAAGAATTGCGCAAATGTTACACAGAAAAAAATATTTTTATTGAGAAGAAACAACACATTTTCACATTTAAAAAACAAACAATTTCTTCTCACCTAATAATGCTTTAAAAAAGTAAAGCATCCATAAAAGATTTTAAAATGTTAACATCAAACGTTTTCATGTCAGATCAATTCCGCTGCAAAACGGATGTACAATTATGCAATGACGGAAATAGGTTGCTGTCATATCTCACCAGTTACGTTACGAAAACGAAAGAGCATATTTTCTTAAAGGATAAGCACATGCTAAGTCTTTCTGCGTTTTATGAAACCTTACGAAATATGACTTGGACATGAAGACACGACTTTACTTTGTGTTTCAGATTTTTACTAACTGCAAGCTTTAATAGTGCACTCAGTGACAAAACGGGTTCCATAAAAAAGCACTAATGATATACAAAAACAGAAAACTGGTTCAAAATCTAACTGGCTTTTTAAAAATAATTACTGCTTCGTTTGAGTTCTGGCATTTCTTTATTTTCTTACCGCTCCGCTTACCCAACAACAAAATGTTTTTGATAAATCCTAAATCCTAAAAACAGATTTCGTACAAATTAGCCGAGAATTAAAACCGAACTGGCGTGTTTTAAAATTGAAGGTTGATGTAAGTTTTGTTTTTTAAGTAGTTGCAATTATTATACCTGCTAACAAAATAATTTATAAAACGGCACTGAAAGATAGAAATTCGTTGAACAGAAATCAATTGCTTGAAGAATTGTTCGAAAAATTTTTTTATGTGTCTGTTTTAAGATAAATACAGCTTGGTTTGTGTCTAGCTGCAACATTTCCTATCGTACCTGAGTAAGATACTGTGTTTGTTTAGTGATTCTTTGATAAAGAAGTACTGTGAACAAGCATAGAACAAACAAAGTCGATAAAATGGTTAATCAAGCATTGTTTGTCGTAACAAGATATATAGTGGAAATTTTTAAGACACACTTAAACCTCCGCAAGGTTAAAAATAGTAAAAAATTTATAAGAGGAGTTCTACCAGTGTGTCGATAATGTTAAGAAAAGCGGGATACTTTCATTAATTATAATTTTTGTGCGCGGAATATTATTTTTCATAAATAAATAAGCGAATATCCAAAGTAACTTTTTCATTTTTGTAGGACCAGTCATATGCACAATTGTTCTGGAGTTGAAATGCAGGTTGGCATTTAATGAAGGGGGTCAAGTATTTGACAGCCATAAAAACGGTACATAATGATTCAATTCTACACAGCCTGCAAGGAGCGCGCAATACTTAAATCTGTCCTAAAGGTTTGTTGCGGGAAAATAAATACGCGGGTAATTATATGTTTGAGTGTATTGCAATTTGCTCTTTAGCGGGTAGCGGGCGTACACGGCTTTATAGCACACGATACGTAATATATTTTAAAGGAAAAAAAATCACGCACAGCAATCCAGATCGTCAATTCCAACCTCTTATGGGCTCCCACAATTGCTTTTTCCGCCTTTCCGGAAATGCTGGTAAGATTGTAAGATTGTTCGAATTGTAAAAATTCGACTTTGCTTCTGAAGTTTCTTTTGTCATTCTATAAATAAATTAAAAACAGATGCACCGTTCTTTGGATCAGGTAAATGAAAAAATAGATAATAAATCAGTAAAAACGCAACTTACCATCGGCTACTATAAACTTTTTACCCAGTCATGTTACTTTTTCTCATCGTCAGAAACTCTTTCCTCTCGCTCAACATGGCTTATCTCGACTAGGCGTGGAAAAAAAATAAAATCATTCTGGTTAATTAATTTCTTTTCTTAAAAAGTCATGGGACATCAGTAACTGTGGTATGAATTCCCTACATGAGCAAGATACAATGTCATTATTAATTCCTTAATAGGTAGTTACAATAAAACCGAAGAACCATTAAACTTACGCTTGGGAAGTATGTTTTTATAAGATATAGAAATAAGAATTTTTAATTACGGAAAGCATGCCATGTTAATATTGTAATACTGTTCATCATCATCAAATTTCTAAAAATCTTTGATGTAAAAAACTGTCATCACACTTCGTAAAAAAGTAATGAAAAATTCTACAAACATTCCAATCAAAGTCAAAATTTTCATTTTGTGTAAAAAGTCGTCATAGTAATGTAATCTAATATAGTGATATGTTAAGTCAATAAATGTTTTTTATAAGAACGACTAAAGTTTAGCAGAGGTCAGATTTGCTTATTGTTTTAATACTTTTTCAGCTTTATATATATTCTTATTGTTGTTGTTGTTGTTGTTGTTTTGAACACATAGCGGGACTCATGTCGGCTAAGGCTTGTCTTTTTTTCCACCGCGATCTAGGAAATGCTACTTTGGGCAAGTCGCGCAATAAATATTTAAACCAATCAGAGGCTTACAAATATATATCAATATTGGCCGTTGGCGAAAGCAAAAACATTTCCAGAGTGTTTGATGATAGCGTGTGGATTAAAACTTTTTTATTTCAGGTAAATAATGAATATCTTCTTCTAAAATTCATATAATTAGAATAAAAAGTCTTTCAAGTAAATACTACAGAATTTTAGGGGCTACTTTTTTCGTTTTTAGGAGAAATGATGAGCTAGCTACAGTAGTCTTCTTCTCAAACGAAATAAAGCACAAGTGGATGTAGTCCAAATTATACCACTGAGGAGTAGCAAATAGTTTAAAGAAATAATATATATATATATATATAATTATATACAACCTAGCTAGTTGGATATAGTTTCAAGTATATACCCTAGTTGTGGGGGTGAGACCTAACTAACAACTGCACACAACTGCTTGAAAGCAACAATATATATTTGGCTAATTTTTTCCTATTTTCTTTAATTTTGTGAGTAACACCTTGAAGCTTTAACTAGCTTGCTAAAAACTTACAAACTTAATATGTCTTAAAAATTAATCTTCCAATAATTTTTTATCAAGTTTTTTCCCATTTTAATACGCTTTATTTTATTCCAGATATCATAATTTTTTATACGGTCGTCTTCAGTAGGTGCACTTGAGTTATTTTCTATGAAGTATGTTCTTTCCCAGCTTTCGACATCTCTTTCCAATTCGCTTACTATTTTCACAACACTAGTCTGCAGAGGTACGAGTAAATCTAGTATTTTATTTCTTGGAGCTTTTTTATAATTTCGTTTGATGTCGTGCTTCAACTTGTCATGTTTTTGCAGTGTGTCTGAATTTTTTCCTAAGATATGTTGTATCATTTTTCCCTCATTTGTTAACAAAGTCTTCACAATATTTTCACCTTCTTCTTTTGTTTTTATCTTTATTTGCTGTTGAACTGTATATTGATTACAATGACTGCTACATTCAAAGTCAATAGCCTCTTCTTTTTCCAGGTTCATATCAGTATCTGTAGGAATGTCATCTTTTTTCTCTTGTATATCCAAGCATTTATCATCCAACTCTTCAAATTCAGGCTCAATTTTTTTTTCATTTTCATTTTCACTAGTGTGACCTTTTAGAATGGTTGTTTGATCTATGATATATGGACATAAATAGTTTGTGGCTGATATGCTTTTTCCATCTTCATTCTCAGTGTAAATTTGATGAATGGGTATGACTATGTTTTCATTTATCAGTTTTTCCTTTTCTTTTTACCTTCCAGCTTTTGTTCAATTTGTGGAATTGTTATTGATCGAAAGTGATAAACTTTAGGTAGTTGCGGATATTTTTCATGCCTACATTTATCTAGAAATTCAACACCAAATTCAGTGCTCTTCCACCACACTTTCTCACCAGCATAAAGAAAGTCGGAAATTCTTTCTAAATGGGACTGCCATTCAGCACCATTCTTTTTTATGTAATCATATGTGAAAACGGTATTATATTGATATCGTTCAATGATCTCATTTAGTTGTTGTATATCTCGATTTACTTGAATGTTTTCATTGTTAAGGTTGTATGATTCTTTGCATCGCGACTCTATCTGATGCCTTGTTATAATGTTGCCAATAATGTGACCTGGTCTGTTAGAACTTGTAGTACCAGTAGTCTGTTTAATTGTGTTAAAAAAACGTTCTTCACCTTCACAATTAATTGATTGTCCATTGATTAGACGATATTGAATTGGAGAGTGTACTATTAAATTGTGCATATATTTGCCATACAACTTTTCCCTAGTAATTTTTTTCAGATTAAAACCAATGACTTCTTTCAGTAAAATTGCATGTTTGAAACAAGCATTATGTAATCGCAATATTTCCTGTGAATTTCTTTTCAATTCGTTCAAGTAACGTATTCTTTGTATATCTGCCAATGTTTTGAGCAGGCATATAGCTTTATTATTTATTTTACCGTCAAGGGTTACAATTATTGCCAATAGTGATTTGCGTTTATCACAATTCCGTTGTGTTTCTTTTTGTTTATGACTAATCTCAAATGCTTCGTCAAATTTTTCCTTGTCAGCCTTTGTCAAATGGTGAGGTAGCTCCTCAAAAAGATTAGTTATATGGCCCCCAATGTCGTGCATGGGCTCCAGCATAGCGATCTCGTATTTTTCCAGGTTCAGACTTGATAGGTCACTAGTTGGATTATTTTTTAAAAGAATTGGTACTCTTGTAGTACCCTTTAAGTGTTGTTTTAGTTCTTTAGCAAGATTTATTTTCGTTGTTGCATTAGTGGATATTTTTCTTGAGTTCAATTCCTCCTGAAGTTCCTTAGTTGACAAGGCAGCAAAGGGTTTTAGTTTACCTTTATTACTGTTTATCAGTCCATATTTTCCACTTATAACTTTATGCTGTATTTCTTGCAGTGAGTTTGATTTAAGCTGATAACTATAAGTTATATCATCCGTTTGGTATAGAAATACGTCACACGTTGGACAAAAATAATGTCCACCTTTTTGATTACCTCCTTCGAGTTGTGCTGCTGGTCCATTACCATGGAACAATCTCATTTTGTCATAAATGGTGACTCCTTCATCAGTAGTTATTGGAATATTTAGGTCTTGTAAGCATTCCACCCTTGTGTCAACATAACCTAGTTGCTCATCAGAAGATTTACATCGCCCAATTATGTACAACTCTGGACTCTCTATTTCACTTTGTACATCTACCTTGTTTCCATAAATCTGCAAGTACTCCTTATCAGTATAGAATACTGCAGTGTCATATAAAACATTCACAGCAAACAAAATGTGGCTGTGGTTAGCAATAGTGGAAGCATCGTGCCAAATTTGTAAATTTCTTGTGCACTCGTATTGTTTCAGCTTCATTTTCAGATTTGAGTGGTCCGCACTCTGCTCTTGTAATAACAATAAGCGTTCATTTATATCTTTTTCAGACAAACTTTCATAATAACTGTCAGGCTGTGATCTCATATATTTTTTGTGCTTCAGCAGCAGTTTATTGCGTATCTCATGCAATGTGTGTTTACGTCCTTCCACTGTGAATTCTGTTGAACTAGCCACTCCATCTTTTATTGAAAATCTAGTGTATGTTTTCGGGTTGACTAAATGGCCAATTAAGACTTTTCCTGCTGCTATCTCATCATCCAGCAGTTTTTTCACCTTTGTATATACTATATATATTATATAAACTGGCATATTGTTGTTTAAAAGTAAGAATTACCTTTTTTGCACTGATGTCATTTGGAACCGTTGTATTTGCAACTCTTTTTAATCTTCTTCTAACGATATCTTTTTTCTCATCTTTGCCTTTACACGTTAATTTAAACCCATTTTTCGCTTTGTATAGGAGGTACTCTTTCGCTATTTGACCACCATTTTGAGCAAACTTGCCACTTTTATTTAATATTTTGTATTTTCTACCAATTTCTGCCCAGTTAACTTCTGTATTAGAATCCCATAACTTTGCCTGTAATTAAAAAGTCAGTTGAAATAAATTCACTCGAAAATTTGCTTTTCTTATCAATCTCCAGAATTGAATTTAAACCAATTTACCTCTTCCTCAAGACCACTTTTATCCCAAGAATAGCTTTTGTGATTTCCTACGTGATTTTTCAGAGTTTGTTGACCAGTTTCAATTTTTTTCTTCACCTCTTTTGTTCTTTCTTTTGCTGTATCAACAGTTTCAAATGACTGTATTTTTATTGATTTATCCCAACGTTTTAAAGATTGACGCATACCAAAACACCTAAATACATAAGTAATATATTATTTTATAGGTAACACAAATTATTGTAACAACTTAAATTGTATTCATTCATATTTCTTGGTTGTTTGAAAGTTAGTAACTTTTAAATCAAAATTTGTACAAAAGTTTATTAAGCTTTTATAGCATTTTTTTTCACCAAAGCTTCATTCAGAAATTGCTTCTATCAGACGCTTATCCACCAAAAAATCTGCTCAACGTAATTTTTAGTGTTATAAGTATTTTTACAATTTTTCACAATATATATTGTAATATTATGAAAGATTTTAGCTTAACTGATCTTGGCATAGCACAAAAGCTTTTTGTTAATTTTTAAAACTTGTTTTACATTATGTTTTGGTATTTTATATTGGTCAATATTTCACTTCTATTGTATATATTATATATGAAGCTTTTCCGTTATTGTTGCTAAGAAGCTGTAACCTTACCTATCAACTGCTGTTTCATCCAAATTTTTCTGCAAGGAATTGATAACGTTTTTAACTTGAGCTCTTTTTTTCTTTTTTTTTCTCATAAGTAGTTGGTCTTTCTTGAAGATTCAATTCTTTTACACTAGCCAAGCCTTTTGAAAAATTAACTCCAAATTTCTTCTCAAATCCAAAATTAATAGCAGCATAGATTGTATTTGTGCAGTCTGTGAGTGTTTTTTTGGGGTGTATTTTTTTTCATTTCATTTGTAGTGTAGGATATGTTTTCCTTTCTTGCTTGGCAAAATCTCTTTGTGCTTGATGGGAATAAGGATTGCATTTCCGCATGATTTAAGGTGCATTCGTCACAAATTAGTGAATGTTTGAATTTTTCTTTATCTTGGAGTTTTTTCTAATTAGTAGGAGAGAAAAAACTATAGTATTGGTTTTTGTTTCTTGCATTATTTCTGCTCCATTTTTTGTTTGTATTTATAAATCGCTTGATGTTTTTTTGAAATAGATTATACTGAAGTATTTCCATGTCGAAATGATTTTGAAATAGTATTTTCATTTGTTCAAATCCCTCATCCATTGGAACAAATACACACGATTTTTGTTTGCATTTTACATTTGGTGTGGAATGTAGGTTGTTTTCGGATATCCCGCTACGAGTGATGCTTAATTGCTCATTTTCGTCAACAAAATTCAAAAGATCTGTTGGGGTGTTCTTCAAATCAGAAATTTCGTTTAAGCTTGAATAGCCACTTTCGTTGTTGTTAAAGGACTGACTATTATTATTATTATTATTATTATTATTAAAAGACTATATTCTGGCATATCCATATACAAATATACATAGCTCTTCATCCAGAAAATTTTAAACAAGGAGATTAATAAAATTTAAAATATATGTATATATATACATTATGCTTACATTAAAAGAAATTTCTAATATATATTAAAAAAAATACTAATAATAATATTGTTAAAAGAAACGGACGAGAAAACAAAAACAAAAACAAAAACACAGAAGAGAAAGTGCGCGATTTGAGTAAGGAAAAGTCAATTAACGCATAACAACAGAATGATCCACAAAAATTTACTTAAATTTCTTTCAGTAAAAATAATTTTGTCTCTCTTTTAAATGTTATCAGCTTTTTAATCGAGCGAATGTCTTTAGGAAGTCGATTGAAAGACGTAGTTGTTACATCTTCGAAAGTGTTTTTGCGAAGTGATGTCTTTAATCGAATTTCGTCAGCATTTCGAAGAGTTCTTTTGTGAACAACAATTTCATTTTTCAAATACTTTGGCCAATTATTCTGATGAACACTTTTAAAGGCTGTGATCATCAAATGCCATTCTCGTCTTTGTTTAATAGGTAACCAACCTAAACGTGTTATATCTTCAGTATGGCTGTACTTATTCCATACAAAGCTGGCTGCACATATCATCACTTTATGCAGCTTTCGAATTTGGATGGCTGTTAATGGAATATAAACAGTGTCGTTAAAGTCTAATTTTGACAAGACTAGCATTTCAGCTAATTGTTTTCGTAACTTAAATGGTGCCATGCGTTTTAGTTTACGTAATATAGATAAGATGCCATGACAACACGATACTACACTCTGTACATGATCATTCCAACTTAGGTGTTCATCTAATTTAACACCCAATACAGACCATGTTGGAACTCTTTCAATCTGGAAGTCATCCAGTTTGATATCAGTACAATCGAGGTCGTTAAGATTGTGTCGTTTTGACATTTGTGATGTTGAAAACACCATTAACTTTGTTTTTTCCTTGTTCAGAACAAGATTGTTATTTGTAGACCATCTTTGAAGTTGACTTATATCTCCGTTTATTTGTTCCTTTGCCTTCGCAAGATTATTTAATTTTGTGGACGTAAACAAAGTGGTGTCGTCAGCATACTGTAACGTACTCATTGTCAAATTCATTTCCAGGTCAGTGACGTATAAATTGAAAATAACAGGGCCTAATATTGACCCTTGCGGCACACCAGATGTGACGTTACAAAATTCAGAGGTCTTATCATTAATTCGCACAATTTGTTTTCTGCCACACAAGTAACTCAAAATTAGTTCAACAAACTCTTTGGAAAAACCGATTTGGTTGAGTTTCCTCATTGTAGTTTCATATTGAACAGTATCAAAGGCTTTCAAAAAGTCAGCTAATACTACAAGACTGATTTCGTTTTTACTCATTGCTTCTTTGATATCCGTTCTAAGTTTCATCAACAAAGTAGTCGAGGAGTGTCCTTTTCGGTACCCGGACATCGTTTCGGAATAAAGATTTCTCATCGATAAAGATTATCATTTGTGTAAGGATAAGACGTTCAAATACTTTGGATAAAATAGGAAGGATGGAGATCGGTCGTAGTTCTTTTATTGATGTAGGAACATTCACTTTTGGAATAGGTGCGACTCTTGCCACTTTCCATTGACACGGGAAGCATTTTTTCTCAATGCACGTATTTATAATATGTGTTAGAACAGAAGAAATTTCATTTGCTAGTAATTTAACATATTTCACTGGTATATCATCAAACCCAGTTGATATATCGTTACGTAGTCCTTTAAGTTCTTTAAGTACCTCCTCATACTTAACATGTCTGAGTTGAAACATTTTGGAAGTCGATGGTGGTAATGTTTGGAGTACTTCCTTTAAATCAATTTCAGATTTTGGAATTGATCCAGTAACTCGCTCAGCTGTTCCGGCAAAAAAAGTGTTTACACTATCAGCGTCAAAATGAAGAGGCTTCGAAGGAGGATGTAAAATTCGATTGATAGTGTTCCACACTTCTTTCGAGTTTTTAGAACTAAGTGCTTTTCTATAAAAGGAAACTTTAGCTTTCTTGATCTTTTTCTTAACAGAGTTTTTAAGTTGTCGAAATTCGTTCCATATCATTTGATCGTTAGTTTCATGAGCAAGTTTTCGAAGTTTATTTCGCTTCGTTTGGTCACTTTTTATGTTTAAAGTATGAATCCATGGAGATGGTGGTCTTGTTATTTTTGTTCTTCTTAACGGGGCATGTCTATCAATGCAATCTTGCATGAACTTGTGAAGTATCTCCACTTTTTCTTCTGGATCATCTATAGCGTATATAACTGATAGGTTCGAGAAATCCGACACAAAAGATTCCCTATCAAACTGCCTTTCATCTCTTATCATTTTATATCGAGGTTTAAACTTATCGTATTTAATGTTGATGATAGCGTAAGGTCCATCATGGTCACTAATAGTTTCGCATGGTAATACATCAGTATGTGCGATTTTGGTATTATTGTTAATTATCATATGATCGATCAATGTTGCGCTTAAAGGAGTCGTCCTGGTTGGCTTTGATACTATCTGTTTAAGGTTGAATGCAGATAAAATATTGTTGTACTGTCTTACTTGGCAACATTCTGGTTTGAGAAGATTTATGTTTATGTCCCCTGTTATAAGTAGCAGGCCATCCCATGTTGTTTGGATATAAGTTATCAAATCTTCAAATTTAGTTAACCAGTCAGAAAAGGAGATGATTCTTTCCGAGCGGTATATGACCCCAAGAAGCAGTTTACTATGCTTGTTTCGGCCATCTACCTCGATCCATATATGCTCTAAATTTTCGTACATATCATTAATATCCTTTCTAATGCGATATTTGATCAAACTGTTCACATAAATTCCAACACCCCCTCCTCGAATTTGGTCTCTATTCACATATTCCATTGAGTAACCAGGTATACGGACGTATTCCAATAAATTAGCATTATTTTTTAGCCATGTTTCGGATAAGCAAACAATGTCGAATGGGTGGTCATCCAATAATACCAGTAAATCGTTAAAATTAGATGTCATCGATTGTGTGTTTATCTGCAGTACTCTCAATTTTTGATAATGTTCATGCAATGCGTGTTGATGACTGCTGTATGTTGCACCTGAAATAGTTGATGAAATAGTTGAATTCAAATCATTCTCTCGCGCAAACGGCATTAATAAGTGTGTACAGTCAGTACATGTCCACTTTACCGGAATACAATTCATTATGGAATGTGTCAAGTTGGTATCGGCACATTTTGCATGAGTTCGATTAAAACACATTTCACAGGCGAGCTGCTTTTGATTTCGTCTGATAGTTGCTCTACATTTAATGCACTTAGTTGCTTGGGGTTTGGGCCCTGGGTTGGTTTCCACGTCGCCACTTTGCAAAATAATATTAAATGTAGCACACGTATTGTTATAATAGGAGACTCTTGCTTTACCTCTTTTAATAACGTAACTATAGCTTCTGTCACCTTTTACAATCGTTCCATTTATTTCAATGGTCTCAATGCTATCGTTAAAATCAATACATAAAGTAATTAGTGATGTTATTAATATTATGGCATAAGACATTGTGGTTACCATGGTGATATAGAGTGTTGATAAGAAGTTTTGCAAATTGCTGCAATTTGTCGGGACGTGTAATACCCAAAAACGTTTAAATTTTCTGCATATAAACCAACTAATCCAAAATAATCTTTGTATAAGCAATAAAATTACTTCGGAATGTATAAGAGTCGCAATTTTCGTCGATAGCCACAAATAGAGTACGATTTCCTTAAAATCTCTTATATGGCATACGTAAATCCAAAAAAACTTTTAAATTCTTTCTATATATAGAGACTTGGTCTCCAAATCTAACTTTAACTAATGTTGACAAAGGAACGATCTCCAAACTAGCCTGATTTTTTATTGTTGTTAAGTTTGTGCTTTCACGCCGTTAAGCTTCTTGTTGTTGGCATAAAAAACCCCTTATTCAAATTCAAACTTTAACTCAGTGACCTAGAAAAAATGTGAGATTTTTTACCTGACTACGTATAACAAGAGGTGAAACGAGTTCGGTATTTGATGAAATCAAATAGACAGCAGTGCGATAGTATCCACATATTCGTGGATCATGAAATGCATAATTACTCATTATTTTGATAATAAATTAGATTAAAATAAGTCAAAGTTTGTTAGCGCTTTTTATTTCCCGCTATTATTCAGAAGCATTCTGCCATTATGAAACTTGAAGTTACGTCATTTATGTTCAACTTGATTGGCTTAAATTTTAATGTTCACGTGAACAAAGCGTGTACAACAACAACTTTGGGAAGGCGCTTGTTTAAGAAAAAATATAATGGATAGTAACAACAAATTGAACTTTCGCAACATTTTCACGAACCCTTAACTTCTGAGAAATATTTAGTAGAGTTATTTAGCTATCAGAGAATATTTTGGAAACTGAGGAAATGTAAAAAAGTGAGCCGAAACCCAGTAAATCACCCAAAGAAATGCTATAATTGGCGTAAAATAGCGGTTTTTTATGATTATTGTGCTTTTATTAACTTATACATCAGTTCCTCAGTTTGTAAACGTGAGAGGCCATGATGTTTAACCTTATTTATACTGAACTGCAACTTGAGAATGTAGCATAGCTAGCGAATATGGCTTGAAAGCCTAAAAGTACGATTTGTTATAATATTCCTAGAAGACAGTCCCGAAGTGGAAAGATGCACGTGCATACAAAAACTAAGCCGTCTATGGTCACACTTTCAATAAAAAAAGAGCGCTCTTATAGCATTTCTCTGACGCAAATTATAGGATTTCAAAGTGCGAAGTTTTAGGTAGGCGATACGACCTTAGACATGCCTTAGCTCACATGAGGATGCGAATACTTAGCGGGACACGCTGCGTCCCGCTAGTGCCGCTAAGTATTAAAAGCATGATAATTAAATTAACTAATTAAGTGTGTATAACATGGTTTAGGGAGGTTTGACCACGTCCTGCAATGTGCCGGATTTTCACTGCAACAGACAAATTTTGATCATTTCTTGACCTAATTGTGCAGTCTCCAAACGATTGTTAATCGTGTAAAAAGTAATTATATTACAATTAATATCGATATAACCAATGATAAAATTTTTAACAACAGGGCCTGATAAATGTGGACATCTAATGTTATTGTCTTTTCAACACTTCGCGGGACGCAAAAATTTTTGGCGTTTTGGCATAATATTAGCAGCCTGAATATGATAAAATTATTGTGACTGTTTTGCATACGTATCTAAGACATTAAAAGTGTACCATTGTTACCCACAGATGTATAGTCCAAACCGTTCAATAATCTGAATTCCTCTAAATTTTATGCACAACCCAGCCGGCACACCAACGTCGCAGAGACGTCGTAGCGACGTCGAGTTTTTCGCTGGTGTGACGTCTGCTCAACGCCAGAATGGATAGTCGCGCAGACGTTGGACTTAGACGGCTGTACGACGTCAGAGCACAACGCCATATCAACGTCGTGGTTACGTTGTATAGACGTCTGCCGACCTTTGACAGACGTATAACTGCGAAGTTAACCGATGTTACAGCGACTTAGCTGCGATGTTAGCAGACGTAACAAAGAGGCTCTTTAAAACAAAAAGTGGTTTTTAAAATTATTTTCTGTTATAATCAACTAGTACTCACATTCGTTAAATTATACTAGTATCAGAAGACACTTGATAACTCATATTTATTTACAATAACTTTATGTTCCCAAGCATAAACATTCTTCATCACCTCACGTGCGTCGCTTTCGTTCAATAAGGTAAATGAAAAAATAAATAATTAATCAAACCAATTAGAGAGTAGTAATAACAGAACAACCCTGTGCCTGGTTTAAGGCAGGTCTCTTTCTGGGCCAAATTCCTCATATTCCTCAACATGTTGAATTGCCAGTTGAAGGTAAATGTCTGAAGTAAAATACATTTTTGAACTTTCACTGCGAACATTCTCTATAAAATCAAAAAGATTGGGCGACTGTTTCTGCTATGACGAATGAGTTGCAAACTGTGTTTTTGTTTCAGCTAAAGTTATATTTTAAATAATACATTGCAACTGAAACTGTGGCCGCCTTACTAGATTCACGACATGCTACATTCCTGTATTAAAACGCTCAATCAGAACATGTGACACTGTTTGCAGTTTTTATTAGGCGCTTGGGTGTTCAAAGGTGTTTCTAAACACGGCGTTTTGACGTCGGGTTTAGTCTCCCGGCTAGTCCTGTATCAATACAAAAAAATGCAAATATATGACACTCGTCACTTTGGAATGTCTGTTTATCAATTCTACAGCTAAAATATATAGAACCAGGGACGAAGTTGTTGACCCTAGAATACAATTTCCTGCATCAATGCGTAAAATGGCAAATATATGACACTCGTCATTTTGAAATGCCTATCTATCATTTCTGCGAATACAATATATAGAACCTGAGACAAGGTTGTCGTCCCTAAATGGCAATCGTCCTGCAGCAATATGAAAAATTGCAAATATACGACACTCGTCTCTTTAAAGTGCCTCGTTTATCAATTCTACAGCTAAAATATATATGACCCCAAAGTACAATTACCTTGTATCAACACGAAAATTCGCAAGTATATTGGGCAGTTGTCTCCTTTAAATGCCTCGTTTGCCAATTATATGGCTAAAATATATAGAACATGAGACGTTGTTGACCCTCAAACCTGTCCCCCTAGATCCAACTTTATTACAACCGAATGTTAATCGAGAATTTAAAATATTATACCATTTATAAATTCTTTTAATGTGTTCTATAATGGACTGTCGAAGAGTGTCATCAAAGTTTCTGGACCAACAGAGAAATTCTTAGATTAAGGCGTATTAAACAAAAGTCAATTAAGGTAATACTGGTAACAAAAACAATATGTCTGCCTGGAAGTGTCAGGAATTCTATGATTTTACTCAAAAACTATAGGATAACTAAGATTTAAAAAAAAAACAAAAAGCGGAGTGTCTCTTAACTCCTACGATGAAGAGCTTCTAAAAGCAAATACGAACGATGGCAACAAAAGATGTCTATTGTTTCACTGTTTATTTAAATACTTTTGGATTGTGTCATTTGTGTTAAGTTGTTTGAGTGTTGTGACATTTTGTATATTTCTGTTAAATAGTTTTAAAAATATTTCCAGTACAGATCTTACGACCTTAAATATCAAGTAAATTTAACCGTTCACGTTATACTTGGTTTGGAAAAGTAAATTCATTGTTATACAGAACAGAAAGCCATATATTGCATTTGCTTTAAATAAAGGCTGTGTGATAATAAGTGTAGCGTTGCAGAAAAGAACATAACACCGAAAAATTTCGGTCTGGAAAATACTCGATTGATTGTGCTGTAAGTAAAATATTATTTTGGCTTATTATTACTTCCTTCGTAAGTTGATCGAATCATTTTTAAAACTTTTCTATTATTCTGGGTGCGATGCAGTTTTGTTCATTCTAAGTTTATTGTTTGGTGATTATGCTGAATTTTGGAGGGTATACTTTTAGATTCATAATCTCGATTCTTTTTTCACAAAATAACAGTTGAATACATTTTATTAGCTCGTAGTGACATGTCACAGAATACTATTTCACATTATCTATCGACTTTTCTTCAACACCTTATTTTCAAATTCTCACTTTTCATCACTTATATCTTTTCAGGTCACCCAGTTTTATCTGGGGCTGGGAATTTACATGTATAGACCAGAATTGATCTAACTACCCGCGAGACGTGATAAAAAACAGAATTGATCTTTATATCAAGTTATATTATTTTTTCAACTTTTTGATCTTAAAAATGATAATGAAGTAAAAAGAAATGTTTTAATATACAGCGAACGATTTCGAATGATTTTTAATGTTAGACTCGGTCCACGAATGCTCGAAATTCGTTGCAGAGTTAGTTCAACCCGGAATCTGGTAAACCCTGCACTCAATTTTGAATTTCAAAATAAGAAAGTATTAAAAAATGTATTTCTACTAAAGTTTTGGATTTCTGATTTTCAATTAAATTTGAAATCAATGGTCGTAAGGGTACACACGTTACATATAGTATGAATTACAAGATTTTCAATGATATGAAAATCAAGAGTACAAATATAGCGAATAACAGACTATCGTGATTTTACTTAGAATTATCAACAAATAACGGAGTGTCTTAAAGCTCCTACGATGGAGAACTTTTAAAAGAAAACGCGAGCTATGGCAACAAAAGGGGTGTATTATTCTGCTGTTTACTCAGATATTTTATTATTGGACAAAAGCTGGCGTGTCGTTTGTTGTTTGAGTATTGTGAAAGATATTTTTGAAAACACAAGTTAGAAGAGAGAGTTTTGTATATTTTTGGTAAATAATTTTAAAAAATAATTCCAAGACAGAGTTTATGTAAGGGAAATGTGTTACGATTTAAAATATCAATAAACTTTAACCGTTTACTATATACTTGGTTTGGAAATGTAATTTCATTGGTTTACAGAATGCTACATATTGCATTTGCTTAAATAAAAGCTGTTTGTTGCAAAAGTGTATCTGTTATTGTGGGTGTGATGCAATTTCTTGTATTCTAGGTTTCTAAAGTTTGGTGATTATGCTGAATTTAGGAGGGGTATACTTTTGGATTCATAATCTCGATTCTTAATTTCTCTTTTCACAAAATATTAGTTTAATTCAATTTATTGGCTTGTAGTGATATGACACAGAGTACACGTTATTTGCAATTTCTCACTTTTCATCACTCTATCACATATAATAACTGCTACTTGCCATATTTTTGTCTCATTTTCAGAAATTTAATCGCTATACTAGTAGTTGTCCTCCATACCAATTTGAAAATACCAAGTAATGTCATGCATCGTAATGTAAGCATCAATCGAAACAATATAGGAAATTGCACAAACGCTGAATTCAAAAGCTATGCATCCCTGTGCATAAATAATCATGTCATTGACATGATTATTTATGCATGGGAATGCAGATAATATTTTACAATTTTATGCTGATTCACACGAAATTCATTTTTTATTCATTTTGTAAATTACTTGTATATTTTTAAACCTTACTTAACTGTGTGAAATCACTGTAAAAGTCTCGTCTTATCACAATGCGTGGTGAAGTTTGATCTTAACAAAACTTTAATTCCTAGCGTATGCATTGAGACGTGTATGACGTAAATATCTTTAAGTGGAAATCTGCCCACTAATAATAATAAACAATCTCACTCGTGTGGAATAAAAAAGATACTTGAAATACTTTTATTTTTAGAATTTTTTGCAAGTTTCTGCAATAAAATGGCTTTATCAAAAGTTGAGCTTGCTGCAATGTTGGAATGCAAGATTTGTTTGGACACTTATCATCAGCCTAAACATCTAAACTGCGGACACACTTATTGCCAAGATTGTCTAGATCGTATTTTAGTGTTTATGGAAGATGGGAGTGCTGAACTACCTTGTCCAGTGAGGTGTACTAAAAAGACAATAATCACTAACGAACAAACAACATCCTCATTAATGACTGTGTTTACATTAACTGGCATTTTGGACAAAGTGTAAGTTAATTAAGTCTGCTAAATTACGTGCTCGACGTGCTTATGTGCTCATGTGTTTTACCTGCTTTACGTGCTCATATGCTTGCGTGCTTTACGTGCTTTTCAAAACCAATGAAACTGACGTAAATAATGAAAATCACTATTTTTTATGATATAGTTCATAGTATAGTTTTATATGCGTAAGAATATAATTAAAAATAAACAGAAGTCACTACATGTTTTGTCTGAAGAAACGTTTTCAAAATTTGACTCTACTCTCACTATTCATACAAAAGCAAAACAAAAAATCCAACGATAAGCAATACGTCCACACCTAAAATTGACATGAATACAATGTAAATGTTTTAACGTTAAAATTTTTATAAAATCAAATTTTATGGCTTCTTAAGCTTCACGAAACTGAAACATCAAGATTTTTAGCAACATCACTTTGTCATTGTCCCCAAAGCCTACATCTGCAATAACGCTTTTTGGAAAGATGACATTCGACCAAAATTCCAGAGACGTTATGCAGCATTTCTGTGGGCAAATATAGAAGTCTTGTTCAACAGCCTCATTTCTGTTAAAAACAGAGGATGTGCGGATAAAATGCTTTGAGGATCACTCTTTTTCCGGGATAATTTTTTAGAAAATTTTTGTAAGTAGTTTGCATCAATAGTATTGCTTGGATGGTTGTTAAACAACGCTTTCATATCATCATCAGGTATGTATCGTGAGCTAACCATGTTGACATTTTCTCCTTCTTTAAAACAGCATCTCAACAAAAACAAGATGTGGCTGCAGAAAACAGTTCTTTTGGTTCCTAACATTTCAGTTCAAGTTACCTATACACAAATGTGGGTTGGATGTGAACAAAGAAAAAATAAAATTACAAAGCTGAAAGTTCCTCATAAAAAATAACAAACATAAGAAAATGATATTTTAAAGCAGAAATTTTATATCAAATATTTATAATTTAACGTAAGTAACAAGTGTTACAAGTGTAAGTAACAATGATATAGGAACAAATTAAGAATAATGGCAACTCATGGTCTTTATAAAATGTGTATAGCATATGTCAAGAAACTCACTAAAATGGAATTTGGTTATATAGAATTTTTACGTAAAGCAAATAATATTTCTTTATCCATAGGTCACCTAGAGAAAATGTAAAATCTTTATGTCAGCAAAGTAAAGAGTGTAACCAGATAATCAGCTATTCCTGTACAACATGCAGTTTAAAGATCTGTGAAAAATGTCAAAATCTTCATTCTTGTTCCAACAAGTCATATATTAATGTCATTTTCAATCAAAAATTGAAAGAACTTCAACCATTGTGTAAGCAACACGACTCGCTTGCAAGATTTGTCTGTATTGATTGTGAAAATTTGTTAACATGTGCATATTGCACACACAGACAACATAAGAATCACAGAATGAAAACGATTGATGATTTTGGTCTTGAAGCCAAAAAGTGGTTTCAATCGTTTATCAGCTCATTCGATGAAACAAAAGTGGTGTTGGAAAAGTTAACAAGAAAGTACAGTGACGCTCTAACAAATTTAGAGAAAGAAAGAGAAGTATTTGTTCAAAATTTAAAAGAAAGAAAGTTAAAACGACTAGAAGAATATCTCAAAATGTTAAATAAAGAAGAAGAAGATCTACTGCGGATATTCGATGAGAAATCTGAAGAATTTAAAGCAAAATTGATTTGTGATGGTTTTGTTGACGATAAGAAAGTACAAGAATTTGCAGATTACGTTAAAGCTTTCAATTTAAAATCTCATTTTGAGTTAGTTACAGAAAAGTTGGAAATTGAACGACAACTTCGCAAGCTATCCTCGTTTCCAAGAACTATCCCAACATTCAATTCACACCTTCATCAAATAAACAAAGCAGATATTTCGTCAAATCCGTTGGGCGAAATAAAAATTTCAATTGATGACGTCACCACTGTTGGTGTAGATCCAAATGAATGTTCTGTTTATAGAAACTTGATTAATGAAGATGAAACCCAACCAAACTATTCCCAATTAACAACTGATCTAATGAATTTAGTAGAAAGTCTGAAAAGTAAGTTTTTCATTTTATTAATTAAAGTTTTATCATAAATTGTGTGAATTTTTAAAAAAATTTTATTGTATTTTATAGAGTACGAGAAACCAATTGTAAATCCTTCTTCTGGAAAACAACAACAGAAGTAGGTATATTTTAAATCCTCTATGTGTTACTTGTCATCGTCTCTACACATCACCATATTGATCAGAATCAGAATTTGTTGTCATTAAACTGTTTTAAATGATTAATATCATTACAACTGCTTCAATATTTGTCATGTACAATTAAAATATTTCTACAACCTGTTTGTTAAATGTTTGTACAGATTGATAAAGATTAAAAAATAGCAACAATATAATTGAACAGTGTTTTTATTTAGTGATGCAAAGCCAAAAAGGATCCAGCTTGCTAAGAAGAGTTACTCTTTCGAAGGTATGAAGCTCTTTATGTGGTGAAGATAGGCAATTTTTTTCGATCTGCAGAAATTGTGGTATTGCTACCTAAACAGATTATCTTTGTAATAACGTGAGCACAAGTATTACTCGAATACTTTCAATTCAAAACACTCATTAACATTGAAATTTTTTCTTGTAACTGTGTATTGTGCACAGCACTGTTCTGTTTTGAGCACTCGGCTTTGGAAAAAAAAAATTCTCCCTAAAAGTTATATTATTTTAAGACAAAATCAATATGTTAAAAGAGATTATAGGCGACAAAGACTGGGGTTTGTTCTCTTGCGTTACGCAGAAATTAGACTTAATTTATTCGTCCCTATATGTAGTTTTTGATGATTAACAGTACTGTCAATCCCATTTCTAATCATTTGTAGTTTACCGTAGTACTATTACTCCAATTTTCGCCACTCGTAGCACAATAGATGTTCTTCTCCACTTCTTATCACACTTCCCCCTAAATTTTATACTTGGTGAGCCAATCAAAGCCAGTCTGCCTACTTCCATTTTGATTCTTAACAACTCACCGTGTTACTGTAATGTCACTTGCCACTTTTAAAATTAAAAAAAAAAAACTGTTTGAGAATCCAAATAAAACTGCCGCCCTAGATAATTCCTACTAATGATAATTCCTCACAGAACAATCCATTCATGCCCTCCCGTACAATTACTCCTTGCTAATTTCGACTAAATACATGCTATAAGCAGCGACTTCCACGGTTTTCTTACATATATAATTTTATAAGAACATGAGACTTTTCTTTCTGGCAAATACAAAATAACAAAAGAACAACTTTAGGTTCAAATCGTTGTTTCAAAACTAAGGACAACCTTATTTTCGTCGTAAAGTAAGAACAATACATAATGTAAATTCTCTTGGCTCTCAATAACTTTCACCCAGAATCTTTATTCTTCAATAATTAGGCGCTTTTAAAAGAGAGTAGCTTGAAAGAGCATGTGGAGATTCTTTTTATAAAAAAAGTTCGTTTTTTATATGATTTTTATTTTCCTGTTTTCCTTTTTTAGTTTAAAATTTGTACCTCACAGGAGATATGATAAACTCGCAGTTTAAAATTTGTAACTCGCACTAGATATGATAAACTTGCGCGATAAAATTTGCACACTGTTAGGTTGCACCTAATCAAAATCGAGGATAAAAACTAACAGCGTTTTTCTTCTTTCAGAGGACTGTAAATAAAACTAATGTGTGCAAAAAATGGAAACATTGAACGAAGATGTCACCCAAGTCAACTGCGAACGCCCGCGGCAACTTTGTTACCAGGGAATTTATATTAATAATAAAACAGAATATCAAGTACGCACTTTAAATTTTTACACTTAGTCGTATATCAGTTTAAAAATGATGAGTTTAATTTTTATTATTTACGAAAAATCACATAACCCAAATAAACTTATTAACAATTATGTTCTTAAAGTTTTAATTTTTAGACAATTGACTATATAAATGTTCTTAAAACTTGAAATAGAGATTTCTATTTAAATTTTTTAGTGCACCGACTGCGATCTTCGGCCCTATTTCATTTAGCGCAAATTTATTTCGCCAGTCAGAAATGTGAGAAAGAAAGTATTCCATGACAATATTTTTTTAATTTAAACTTTACACCCTTGTTATTTTTGTTTTCAATTAATACCACATAATTTGTCTTTAGAAATCGAAAATATCATTATTAATGGCGATGTCAAGACATTTCAATCAATTCTTATTGATCATCCAAGTATCGTTAAAATGAGAGGTGTTTATGAAACAACACTGTTGATGGAAGCAGCACGTTACAATAAACCATCAATAGTGAAATGTTTGATTAATGCTGGTAGTGATGTGTATGCTGTGGATAAAGTTAAATGGAATGCATATCACTACAGTGCATATTATGGTCATCATGATGTTTTGAAAGTTTTAATTAATCATGACGTCACAAACATTAACAACGTAAACATTAACAATAACACACCATTGCATTTTGCATCTGCTTATGGTCATATTGAATGTGTGAAGTTGTTGTTGTCGATACCACACATCGATGTCAATATACGAGACAATTGGAACGAAACTGCTTATGATGTCGCTTGTAATAACACTATCAAACGGTTATTACAAGAACATCAAAGAAATTAAGAACATTTTCAGACAATTAGCTATACTTTTTAATTTACCTAAGCAAATTATTAGAAGCATATATCGTCTTTTTTATTAGAACTATAGGTTATAGTAGAATAGGTTTCTATTTAATTCATAAATTTACGTTCATAAATTTCAAAACATGACTTCTTAAAAAGAAGAAGGTATAATTCATCAAATACTAAAACTTTAGCTGGGATGTGTCATCTTCACCAACAGAGGTGAGTACTGTTTTTGGGTCAGTTTTTGAGTTTTTTGTCAGTTTTAAAATTTTTGTCAAACTACTGAGGTGCAATTTTAAATGCCTCGTTTCTAAATTTTACGGCTAAGTATAAGAATCTGAGACGAAGTTGTTGACCCTAAAGTACAATTATCCTGCATTAATACAAAAAATCGCAAATATATGAGACACTCGTCTCTTTCAAATGCCTCGTTTATCAAATTTACGGCTAGAATATATAGAACCTGAAACGAGGTTGTCGTCCCTTAATAGCAATTATCTTGTATCAATACGAAAAATCGCAAGTGTGTCATATAGTTGCGATTTCTTGTATTGTTACAGGATAATTGTACTTTAAGGTCAACAACCTCGTTTCAGGTTCTTATATTTTAGCCGTAAAATTAATAAGCAAGGCATTTAAAAGAGACGAGTATCATATACTTGTGATTTCCTGTATTGATACAGGATAATTGTGCTTTAGGATCAACAACTTCGTCTCAGGTTCCATAACAACCCAGCCGGCACAAGACGTCTATAAGACGTTTAAATGAAGTCTATTATACGTCTTTGAAAGACATATTGCTGTTAGCCGTCTTTCAAACCTCTTTTAGACGTCTAGTTATATCGCGTTTAGTTACGACGTCTTAAAGACGTCTTTTCTTGGCTTTATAAAAGACGGAATTAAAACGGTATTTCAAAAGACGTTTATTAGACGTCTAAAAGAGGTATAGCAAAAGATGTCTTTTGAAAGACGTCTTTTGGATCAATTTCGAACGAGATATTTTGTTCGGAATGCTGTGCTTAAAAATTGGACGGGGGTGTAACCTAGAGATATCTGTGTTTTTTATTCGATTTTGAAATAAAATAAAACAAAAATCACTGCACTGAATATAAACCTTATATTCTTTTGTTTAAATTTATTTTTGTAAAATATAAGTTCAAAACTTTTCTAAGAATACTTTATTAACTTTTTGACCCCCTAATACACATTTTCAATGTTTTTGTGATGCAAGCGACAACAACAAGGCTTCAAAGGAATAGACTCCACATTTTCTGTAGGTTTGTATACAATTTTTATCGTGATATTTTTGGAGATTTTAAATACATCTCTTTAGATTCGGACAGTTATATTTTTCGTTTTTATTTTCTTGATAGAAATTTTATGTCGTGCATAATATTCTATGCTCGTTGAAGATTAGAAGAATTGTTTATTGTTTTACAGATACAGAACGAAATATCGAGAAATACTGAAACGCAAACTAAACGAAGAATATGTATTTTTGATGTCAATGCAAGGGGAAGAATAAAATAAATGTAAATCGTAAATACAGATTAAAGTTTTATTATCCCTGCTTGAATTCTAGGCTAAACTTTCCTTGCATGACATTGCGTAAGAAATGAGGTTATCTTTTAAACAATCTCTGTATTTTTATTTCCCGTACTCTCTTATATTAAAACTAGAGTTTTATGCAAAATAGTAACCGAATTGCAAATTTGGGCCAAAGTTACACATAATGGTGACCGTAATATGTAACACGGGCGAACCGTGTTTTTTTCTAGAGAAATTCTAGTAAAAGAAGATGGTACTTTCAAAAAGGCGGGAGATATTATTGTTAACAAGAAATATGCTGATACACTCCGAATACTTAAAGACTATCCAGAAGATTTTTACACAGGAAATATCTCGAAGTCATTTTTAAGTGATGTCAACAGCAATAATGGTAACATGACGGCGAACGATTTAAAAAATTACAAAGTTTTAGAGAAAGTACCTACAACCACAACATTGAATGGATTGACACTTCATACAACTCCTTTGCCAGGAGGTGGTTCTGTTTTAATACACATCTTAAATATGGTAAAAGGTGTGATTTTATTATTTATTTATGGGTTGTGTATTACGGCATTGCTAAATAAAACAACAACAAAACTTTTTAACGTTTGCGACTACGAGAAAAGGGATTTCTTTTAATTCATCAGAGTATCCAGTCTCGTTACCTGAGTAAATAAGATAAAAAAACTCCTTGCAACTTTCTGTTTTCTCATCTTAAAATGTGATCGCGTCAATGTAGTAAAATATGGCTTACACAAGAATTAACGATATGTTGCAGAAAGCATCAATTTTCAACTTTCATTGCACTCTCCAGGTTACAGCTTGGTTTGTGTAACTGTTCGGGAGGTTAAAAAAATAACAACTGTGCCTGTAACCGCAAATAAAACATGGTTACGGTCATAGGAAAAAATTAATACGAGACAGACAATAGCAACTAACTGAGGTGTTTCTTTTTTTTCCTAGTGCCAAAGTGTATTAGTTTGGTTGCATTTCCTTACATTTTCATAGGGTATAAGTTCAACGCATCATATTTGGACACTGTTGATGAGAAAGTGTTAACATATCACAGAATTGTGGAAAGTTTTAAATTTAGCTATTCGAAACGTCCACATCTTGGTGATCCCGATAAAGTACCTGTTGAAAATAAAACCGAATTCGATAAGGTAAACATTCAGTTGATTTTCTACATATTTTTGCGGTGGAAGTTTTTATTTTCACTCCTTAAACAATTTATCGCATTTTTAACTTCTACTCTCCTATTTAATGAAAGTATAATCGCGTGCGTTGTATTTCAGATGAAAGAAGACATAATAAGTCTAGCGAAGGCTGAAATGAATCGTATGAAAGTGAATGACACTTCCACGCAAAAAAATAGTTATTACGATCAATTTTTTACGACAACTGAAGACGATGGTACTACACATGTTTCAGTGATTGATAAAGATGGGAATGCTGTATCAGCTACGGATACGATCAATTTTGCGTATGTCTTTTTTATTTAAATTTTTGTTTAATCTCTTGATGCCTAAACCCGCATAGTTTGTAGAAATTTCAATTTATATTTTTCAAGAAATGCGGTTCTTACCATTAACTTGATTCTTTTAAATTAAGACAACGGTAAATAATCTTCTTAAGTATTATTTACGAATGGCTCACTAATTATTCGTCTGTTTTTATGAATTTTCAGCAGGCATTCAAGTTTGTTTTTTTAATTTTATTTTAAAAAAAATTGATTTTGTCACATTGCATTTTTACGTACCACCTGCTACTTTAACATGCAATAAAGTAACTTTCACATCCAGTGAAACAATCATGATTTTTTATCTGTATGTCTTTATCGATATTAATAATGTTATACTTCACTTTAGTAAAAATTCACTTTTTTCATTGCTTGAATAGCATAGTTAAAGTTCCTCCTTCCTAGGTTTGGCGCAAAATTTCGATCAATGAAAACTGGTATTATATACAACAACGAACTAGCTGATTTTTTCTTAAACTCCACTTACGGTGATAAATATCCAACGCCATTATATAATGCTCCCGGTGCTGGACCTCTTTCATCGACCTGTCCGTCAATTTTAGTTGATAAAGATGCAGTTTTGCGTCAAAGCATAAAGCATTATTAATTAGCGCTATATTATTACTCAGTGTCCTTCCAAAGAGGTCTTTATAGTTAAGCAAATTTATCTGGAAGAAATAATGAGATAAGAAGTGTCTAAAAATTAGGTTGTAGTCATCGAAAAATTTTTAATTGCATTGCTTGCTGTCATAACTTTCTTTTTAACATTCTAACTCCTTTTTTAGGTTATCATCAAGAAGTTGATGCTTTCGTACAATCTAACTTCGGCTGTGGAAGATGCTCGTCCGCAACACGCATTTTTTCCAGAATACATTCGAAATGAAAAAGGGTACCTCCTCTCCGACGATATTGTGGAGGGATTGAAAAAAAAGAATCACAGAATTCTACAATCCAGTCTTAATGCTATAGTTCAAGGTATATATGTTGACGGTGGGAAAATTTACGCGAAATCTGATCCCAGAAAAGAAGGTGTGGCAGCTGGATATTAATTTCGTACACGAATACAATGTTACCATATTTAATGAAAGTTGGAAAATATGTTCACAACATTCTAATTATAATTCTACGATAATAACACAAACATTGAACAAGCGAAGTAAGAGGCTGAGAAACAAATTTTTTTGAATGTTTTTCACCTTTAATAATTAATAATTACACCTTTTATAAATTTTAAATGATTTTCCTTGAGATGTTGCATTTATGGCCTGTATAATGCAATGTGCAGCCTTGTCTCGCGGTAACGTAAGAACCGTGAAATTAAGACTTTCGCGTCTAGATTTATTCGGGAAACGTTTTGAATAAAAACTGGCAGAAAATCAAGAGTGAAACGTAAAATTTTGATTATATGGATTATTTTTATATTATTCCAGCTAGTTAGGATTTCTATAGAAAACCGAAAACATTTCAGTGGAACAATTTCTAGTAGTGAGAATTGTAATAGATGACACAGGTCTGTTAACCGCTTGATTGATTAGCAGAACAATATAGCTAGTAGGTGAATTAAATGTTTCTTTCTTCATGATGTTTTGATCTTCTTTAACAACTAATACTATACATAACAGGGACATATAAAATGAGGCGCTCCAAGAAATTTTACTATAGTGGACTGATAAATAAACATGAAAACGATGCGAAGAAAACTTGGAGTATAATCAATGAAGTAATGGGTGAAACAAAACTAAGCAAAGAAAAACTTCAAAAAGGTTGAATATTGATGGAAATAAAATCAAGAACAAGTGTCTAATAGCTGAGGAGCTTAATGATTTTTTTGTAAAAGTGGGTTCAAATCTGGCATCTCAGATTGAACCTAGCAATTTGAGGTTTAAATCCTTTCTCACTGTTAATAACACACAAATGGGAAATAACGAACTAAGTGAAAATGAATTATTCAAAGCGATCGACTCACTACAATCAAATAAAAGTCCAGGTTTTGATGACGTAAATAGTAACGTTGTTAAGCAATCAAAAAATGCTATAAAAATTCCACTAATGCATATATTTAACCTTTTCCCTGCTGCAAGGATATTTTCCTGAAAAACTTAAAATTGCAAGAGTTCTACCAGTATATAAAACATACGAAATGACTAATGTATCTAATTATAGACCAATATCGGTTCTTCCATGTTTCTCAAAAATACTAGAACGCATAATGTACAATAGATTTTACACTTTTTTAACTGCTAATTATGTTTTATACGACAATCAATTTGGCTTTCAAGCAGGTCATTATACTGATCATGCAATAGTTAAACTTGTTAATGAAATATCAAAAGCGTTTGACGAAAACATGTACATGCTAGAACTTTATATAGATCTAAGCAAAGCAATTGACACCGTAGATCACAAAATTCTACTAGAAAAACGCAAAAACTATGGTATCCACAATTCCAACATTCGCTGGTTTGAAAGTTATTTATCCAATAGAAAACAGTACATTTCCTTTAACGGTGGAAGTACAAAATACAACACAATCATCTGTGGAGTTCCACAAGGTTCCATATTAGGACCACTCTTATTCCTTATATATGTAAATGATTTAAACAAAGCTTCGAATATTTTACATTCAATTTTATTTGCAGATGATACAAATCTGTTTTATGCACATAAAGATATAAAAACATTATTTCGCACAGTCAATTATGAACTCTCTAAGCTGGCAGAATGGTTTAAGGCAAACAGACTGTCCCTAAATATTTCTAAAACAAAGTACACACTTTTTCACAGGCACAATAAAAAAGATGATATGCCATTGAAGTTTCCTGATTTATCTATTAATAATGTAAGTATAAAAAGAGCACAATCCATGAAATTTTTAGGAGTTATTCTTGATGAAAATGTTACTTGGAGAGAACATATAAATATTTTAGAAGAAAAGGTGGCAAAGAATATTGGCATCCTATTTAAAGCAAAATTTGTTCTAGATCAGAATTGTTTAATTACTAGTCGATAAAGACCCGTGGAGAAATCCACTTAGGCAATAGGACATTGAAAATGTTGGTTTGCTGTCGTCAGCATTGCAAATCCAAAAAAAAAAAAAATTGGCGAAATTTAGTTTATTCGTTGCCTGTAACGTAGAGGTTGAAACGCTGATTAAAATAATATAGGATCATAACTTTTCTACGAACAACAAAAGACATAAAAGGGTTTTAAAATTTTGCTGACGTCAGCAATGGCCCGTTAAAACGCAAAAAAATTTTTCAGAAATTTATATTCCTGTTACCTTCATCGTATAGACCTTGAAACGATGATCAAGAAAATGTATAGGATCATATATCTTTGATGACATCAGCAAATATTTCAGTATATTGAATATGCCTTTTACTAAAAAAAATAATCTGAAAATGCATAAAAAGAAAGTATATAAGTCATAATTTAACAAAAAAGTTCTTAAAATCTAACACAAAATATCAAATGTCAAATTGCATGAAATCCTCCCAACAAAACTTCAGACAAAATATGAAAAACAACGGCGTGCAAGGTGTAAAATCTAGTTAGTAGAAAGTTACAACATTGACAGTCACAACCCAGACAGTTACGACAACAATAATAATAATGTCAGAAATAACACATATCTCAAATATGTATACATCTTATTATGTGATTATGTTGAAAACCTTTAATATTTTAATCTGAAGTGTCGAAAAGAAAGGCTTGCAACAGTAAGCACAGATCTATGAAATAAGTTCTTTACGCATTTTAAACATTGTCTTTTCCCTAAATGCTTATACAACAATACAACCTGAGCAATATCAAAAAGCCAAACTTAAGCAAACACAAAACACCTAAAAACAAGAAGTTAAACTTTGAAAAATCATTTATTCGGTTGCATACCATCCTCTCCCGCAAAAATATGCACAAAATGTAAAAATTAACCGGTTAACAAAACAATTTTTTGTCTAATGATCCGTACTAACTTTAACAAACATTTTAACCTGAAATGTCGAAAAAGCAATGAGCAAGGAGTAAATTTCAAATCAACAAAAATCATTATTTTGAAAACATTGTATATATATATAGTCCTTCCTCACAAAAGTTTACAATAAATGTAGAACACAAAGGTTTATGAGGAGCAAATCAAAATATAAATAAAAATCAGTTCAATTGGCATGTTCTATGTTGTCTTCAGCCATAAAATCTTCCACAAAATTGATATGAAACCCATCAAATTCAACTCAGAAAAAGCAGTCATTTAAGTGCATACAAAAATACAACTTGTAGAATATCAAATTATTATTTTTAGTATATATAATTGCATATGGTCCTCCCTCACAACAGTTAAATTTTTGCACTAAATTTGCAACACAAAATACAAATTCTAAATAATTTCCTATGGTTTTCCTCAAAAGTTTAATCAAAATATAAAAGATGAAAGGTGAACGACAAAATCAAAGTTTGCAGAATTTAATTATTTTGGTATATATATGTCTATTGATATATGCCCTTTATAACAATATTTCAATCCAAAATGCGAAAAAGAAAAACAGTTTGCAACAAAATCAGTTATTCTGATGATATTGCATACACTTTTTCTCCACAAAAGTGTAAAAAAAGAATGGTTGTAGGAAATACTTCTGATTCAACAAAAATCAATATTGCATCTTGTACTCATTAAATATTACCCAAAATTTCAAAAAACTGTGATTTGGAACGCATCAAATTTATAAATAGAGAGGGATCAGTCATTTCGGTATGTTGTACAGAGTCCTGCCCAGTAAGAATTTATACAAAATATAAAAAAACAAAAGTTTTTTCGGTGTTGTACTCCCTCAAAAAAGTTGAAACTTTTCTTAATTGAGACAAAATGCCATAAACAAAAACATTTTAGTCAGAACATCTAGAACAACAAAAATCACTACACTTAAGGTACCAGAATTACTACATGTTAAATAAAAATCGTTTCGTCATATTGCATGTAACCGATGTAGCTATATAAGTTTAGTTACACAAAATGTGAAAAATACATTATTTGCATACACAAATTGTGAAAAATACATTGTTTGCTTAAAAACAGTCCTTAAACTCTTCTTAAATTTTATGTAAACTTTTTTAAAAGTTGTTGTGGCTTGTTAATTTAAGCTTAAAATGTCAATTAAAATAAGTTACAGTCACATTCTTAGCAAAGACCACTAAGATTAGCTTACATGTAAAAAGCAACATAAAACTGAAGCTAACATAAGGTAGCTACAGCAGCTAATAGCTGGTCACTTAAATATAAACTGGACACTTAGCTAGTTATAAAGAACATGGCTACATATTTATAAATTCCTAGCTACCTAGCTAGTTGTTGTTGGTGTGGTTGATGCTAGCTAACAAACATGTCTCGCATCAATAATATCATCAAAACTTTAAAAAACATAAACAAACCTTACAGAAACCTTTCTATACTTCATTTATATACCATGCCCCTTTTTAAATGCTTTTGTAAAGATTTATTTTGAAGGCAAGAGAAGACAAATGCTTAAAAAGGACAGCCATCTTCTTTGCAAACACAATTTCCGTTACTTTGTGCTAGAACTTCATTTAACAAACCACACAAAACTCGCGGCTTTTCACGACAAAGAAGACATATTTTTTTCGGCAACATCAAAGATTTTTTTCGGCAATATCAAAGGAAAATGACGATATCAACTTTGCCTGTCACAGACAGACGGACACACTTAGCGTATTATTACATAGATGTTTATAAGAAACCTACATGTAGAATCTTCAAAAATTAAGAAACTTTTACTACTACATTTTATGTCTATTTCTGAAATAAGAAACTTGTTTCCAACTAATTCTTACAATTAATTAAAGATGTTACAATCATCACTAGGGAGTAAGTAGTTTTATTACGTTACTGTACCTAAGTTCCCAATGGGAATAATACACACCACAGTAAACCATGTGTTGTTAAAAACTTTTAATAAAAGAGTCTATGTTTTTTATTTTAAGAACCAACTAGTCCAAAAATTAAAGAAACTTTTAGAACTAGCTATTTATGTGATATCAGAAACCCTTATTTTACTAGGAAAATTAAGAAACTAAATAAGAAACCTTTGGAACTAAAAACATGGAATTTCAGCCTACAAATAAGAAACTTTTAGAACTAGACCCTTCGCCAGGTTCCTTATAAAAAACATAAAGAAAGAAAAAAGACATTTATGCGCAGTAAGCTTATTCAAAAAAAGGTGTTTTGCTTTTATTTTTTAGAATTGTTTTAACCAGAATTACAAAAATTGATGGCTTTAAAATTATCATCACATCCTTCATCAACACCTTGCAGACAAAACAGAATATGAACCTGAGCATAAGTATTTTTAGCATTTAATGATGTAAATACAGGTTCAACTTAGCACTTTGCACCACAGCTAGAAAAATAGGAATTTTGGGTTTTGATGTTAAAGTATTTGGCAAAAGATCGCAAAATTTTTCTCTGTTCAGAGTAATAGCCATGCTACCGCAACTAGTCTACTAAAACAAACTAAACCAAGTACAAGTAAAAACAGCTTCATTCCCCACAAATTCTATTGTGTTACACCAGTTTAATTGTACAAAGAGGCGTCATCATATGTAAGATGGAATAAATATTATTATACAACATGTCGGATGTAGCGCTACAGAATAAAACATATATGCACCCTTTTGGTTGGTCACTGCTTATTCTGCAAAATGTGTTTGCTCAAATATTATTCAATTGATAACATAATAAATAAAAGACAAACAAAAAGTTTATCAATTGTCGTAATCATGATTTTGTACAAACATAATTTAAGTTGAACATTCCGGTACTTTACAATTTCTTTGGACTGGTTAAAAAAAATTGGGCTTAAATTAGTTTTATCAATTCCTATCTAACTTATTTCAATCAAAAAAATTGCTTTTAATGGTTTTTGCACTTGTATCTGTGTTAAAACAGATATGCTGTAAAAAATGCCTTATCGGAGTCCCCGAAAATGCCTAAATTAAAATAATTAAAAACTACAATGATAGGTCAATGTATATTGGGCTCTCTTTCATTGATCTGGTCTAAAACTATACCATATCAAGTTTTAAGCCATTGTTTTAATTTTTGCACTAGTTATTGGATTTTTACCATTAGCAAAAAGTATGCTTCTTTATACTACCCACATAAAATTGACACTTTAGGTTAGGTTAGGAATTATATATTAATTTTTTTTTTAAAATTCACAGACTTGTACTAATGTCATAATTCCTAAGATGATATATCCAAGTAGTAAGCTATTAACATCTGCAGGAAGTTATTATCAGTCTACGTGTGCTCTGGGCCTATTTTGTGAAAATTGAAAATTTAGTATAAAAAGGATTTTTCATATGAAAGTTTGGTGGTGCTTTTATTAGCTATATATTACAAGTGTTTAAGATAACAAGAATAATAAAGCATTATCTTCTTATCATAAAGCAATTGCAGAACTCTCAAGTTTTTGGTCAACAACAACAACTTTAAAAAATAACCCACTCTGCATTGAAATTTCTAGCTAGCTAGCTAGCTAGCTACATATGTTCCAATATCTATAAGCAACTGTAATTATATTTTTGACATAAAGACTTAAAGATTTAATGTAATAACTTTACGTATATTTCTTGCACATTAAAAAAAATATTGCATCTCATTGCAGCACACGTGTCATGAGTCACCATGCCTGGTTGCTTATTAGTCTTGCATGCTTTCATTTGGTCCGAAAAGCCTTTGATTGCTTTCATTTGGTCCGAAAAAAAGACACTAATTGCTTTCGTTTGGTCCGAAATTTTACTTACACGGTATCGGTTTATAAAAGTTCTAATAACTATAAGAAAATACAGGCTGAATCGCACCTCGAATACCGTAAATATGGGTCAAAACAGTCAGGTTTTTGTAAACCAATCCGAATACGTTATTTCGGCCGGCAAAGCCAATCAATTTGCATGAAATTCCTTCGGATGTCAGTCGCTTTTTGCCGTATTTATCAACTCAGTCACAGAAGAGGAAGGACCTTAAAATAAAGCTCAACGGTCGCAGGGCCTGCGGAATCTGAGCACCCTATTATTTGTTACGATTTCTAGTAAAAATTATGTCAGTCGCGTGATGGCGCTGACGTACACTGAATCCGCCCCTGGGGCCACCTCTATGTTGCTAAAGACTCCATCTGCACGAGGGAAAGCTTTAAGAGTAGCTTCAATGGAGTTTGGAATGGATTCAGGATTTTCTTTTTCCATCTTTTGCCAAAGGTTACCCCCACCTCTAGCTCATTTAGAATATTTAAAGGGTTGGGAAAGTCGTTAAAATAGAAATTTACAAATGTGTCAAATTGATTTATCCATGGCAATTTAGAAGAGTGTTTTTTTTCATATGCAAGGAGTTGTAAAAGTTTGGATGGTATGATCACTAGACCATGACATGCAGTCACAGAATGATCAAATCGATCGTTTAGCTCAGAAATCACATGGTCAATAAGAGGGATAGTTATGGCCTTTTTAAAGTAATCTGAAACATCAGAATAAGTATAATTTGGCCTGTGTACTTGTCTTTTAGCAGTTCGAGGAACACTAACTGTTATGTTTACTTTTTGAGCTAATTCCTCTGCAAGTAAAAACCATTTTTCATAATAAGTGTCAATATTGTCTCTAATGCAATCTTTTAAAGAATTAATTAACATTACAGCTGGTAGTGAATACTGTGTAGTATTCACTACCAGCTTTTTCCTCCAAAACACTATATAAATAATAACTATAAACCAACCAATCTGACTTCCAATTCTTGTTTCGAATTGATGTGCGAACAGCGTCGATTGCACCACTACCAAGGTCGAAATGCCTTGACAGTTTATTTACGCTAACTTTGATTTTATTTTTTCTCCTTGGGAGACGTTCGAGTACGTCGTCGTAGAAATCAAGGTATACGCAAGGCAAAATAACATTTTGTTTTTCTTTGACAATGGATTGTATTTAATAACGCGGTATACGTGATTACATCTTGGTTTGCTGTTGCTAGTTCCAAAATCATTAAAACTATTTTATTTGGAAGTTGATAAAGATTTTTCGTTGCCTTTACTGTGTAAGATCCAACGATCCCGACTGGTTGAGACACGATATGTTCAATGATTCTGGTTGGTTGAGACACGGGATCTTCAACCATTCTGGTTGGTTGAGACACGGGATCTTCAACGATTCTGGTTGTTGAGACACGGGATCTTCAACGATTCTGGTTGGTTGAGACACGGGATCTTCAACGAGTTCTTCGTTCGAATAAAATGATTTTAGCAGCAGACTGACATTGTATTTGTTCTTCAATGTTACTCCTTTCTATTTGCTAAGTGCGCACACGCCATGTGGATGGATTGTATGGTGTATAGACCGATCCATTTGTAATTAAACTTCCCACCTTTTCTGTCCTTCCGTTTTAGATTCTGACGAAGTAACCTTTGATTCAATTTGTAACGTCAATTCTGGTTTGTTGTGTCGTTTGTCGTAGGCTTTCTGCTGCTTCTTTTGGGCCTTTTTGATATTTTGGCTGGCTGCGTTGTGAGCTGCATCTCGAATTTTAGAACTTGAACTCAAAAATGCTCTACATGTTTCGAAATCATAGGGATAATCAGTTTCGATAGATTCCTTGATTAGGTTATACTTGATATCAATCGGTTGGGCGGGTTGGCGGTTGTACAGTAAAAAATAGCGAAAATTTAGTTGAGAAGTGAATACTTACACGGTGCGCGAAAAGAACACCTTCAATAACGTCAGGCTATTTTTTTGAATTCTCTTCCAAAACATATACTAATGAATCTTTTATTGTTCTATTTGTATCTCGCATTGGCCATTCGATTGTCGGTGGTAGGCTGAAAGTTATTCGTTGATCGGTACCTGTTAACTCGAGCAATGCATCTGAAACCTCCTTTACGAATTCTTTACCTCGATCATTGATTTGGGTCTTAAAGCACCCGTGGCGACACATCACGTCATACAAAAATCTAGCGACAATGGAAGCACTTTTGTCCTTGACAGGTTTGGCTTCCGACCATTTTAAAAAGTAATCAATTAAGTGTTTATAACCATTCACCTCTGGAAGATTAAACACATCAACTACAACTCGATGCCCACTCAATGCTACCGCTACCAATGCTAGGGTTCTCGTTTATTCCCTCATGGACATCATGAATTATGTTCTGCTTTTGTTTACCTTCAAAGATTACCCTTCGATTTTGTTTGTATGTAAAATTACCATCCACAATTGAAAAATGTTTACACGATTTTTTTAAAATTCCTTTTCAGTCCTTTGTCTTTCATCCCTTCTGGATACTTTCCATTCAGAATATAATTCTCGATAGTGTTTAAATTCACGTCTATGTTTCGCCATTTTGATTTTTGATTACTAACCACGCGCACAGAGGAGAGCTTAACATCACAAAACATTCTAATGGAGAGCTTAGTACAGTTAAACCATGTTACACATCTGTATAGGCGTAATACCCTTTTCATAAGAAGGTTATCGCAGCTTCAGTTTAAATAAAAACACAGGAAACAGTCTGTCGTTTTAATTTGTAGAATAAGTTTTCATGACAGCAATAAAAGGTGTAGCTAACCTAACTGCATTTAGCATAAATACAAAGTATATAGAAGAAAAAAAGGTGAAAAGGAGACCTACAAACCTGACATTATCACTTCCAAACCAAAACGGCGTTCGTCAGATTTTTTTCCCCGGGTCTACCGTAATTCCAATATTATCGTCGTTCCATCTAATTTAGTGCGATCGAAAAAAAAATTTATTATTATCGCACTAATAATTATAAGAAATAAATCATTTTTTTTCGAAAATTTAATTTCGCAATAAAATAGAGGAAAAAAATATGTTTTATATTGTATTTTTTTTATTTTTTTTCTTATTATTACTTTCTTCGATTTTCGTTGTACTTATTTATAAAATTAAAGAAATTAAAATAACAAATAAAGAACTATATTTTACGACTATGTATCTATATATCTTCCTAACAACAATTTTACAGAATTTCCATGTCTGTGTGGGGTAAATATAAGTAGATTTTTGATGTAGCTACTTACCAGTAAACGTTAAAATAAGATATTTGACTTTGTCATGACCAACAACAACATTTTTTTCATGTTTTAAATCTCTTTTTCACAACAAACTACGAGCTACGAACGATAAAGTTTGTTATGATAAGATGGCGCCAAATTTAATAAATATACAGACCGAAAACATTCAATAACAAATCGAACAGGCATTTTCTTGTTTAATTATTCTGCACGTACTGAACTCACTGTTATCATGAACTTTTATTCAGCAGCCGTCCCGCGCAGTGCGCAGCTCGCCTTTCCGTTAAATAAACTTTGATTCGATGTCAAAAAACAATATTTGGCGGGGAGTTCCAATCCAATAACGAAAACAGTTCCCCTAA